>NW_018405944.1:2238021-2319774 GCF_002113885.1 Mizuhopecten yessoensis
AAAACACACGTGACAAAATATATCACAGCGTAAAAACACACGTGACAAAGTATATCACAACGTAAAAACACAGGTGACAAAATATGTCACAGCGTTAAAACGCACGTGACAAAATATATCAAAGCGTAAAAACACACTTGACAAAATATATCACAGCGTTAAAACACACGTGACAAAATATATCACAGCGTAAAAACACACGTGACAAAGTATATCACAACGTAAAAACACAGGTGACAAAATATGTCACAGCGTTAAAACGCACGTGACAAAATATATCAAAGCGTAAAAACACACGTGACAAAATATATCACAGCGTAAAAACACACGTGACAAAGTATATCACCACGTAAAAACACAGGTGACAAAATATATCACAGCGTTAAAACACACGTGACAAAATATATCAAAGCGTAAAATAACACGTGACAAAATATGTCACAGCGTAAAAACACACGTCACAAAATAGGTCACAGCGTTATAACACATGTGAGTAATTATATCACAACGTAAAAAACACGCGTGACAAAGTATATCACAGCGTTAAAACACACATGATAAAATATATCACAGCGTAAAAACACACGTGACAAAATGTATCACAGCGTTAAAACACACGTCACAAAATATATCACAGCGTAAACACACAAACGTGAAAAAATATGCAACTGCGTCTAAACTCAAGGACAAAAGATACTACCACGTGAATACACAGGAAGAAAAAACACTACAACGTGAATACACAGGGGAAAATAAACCACAATAGCAGAATTATTCTAATCTGCTTTATTTAAAAATTGCAGTGGTACTTGTAACACACAACCCTTTAAATCAATTCAGTTAAGATACATTTTTCATACAAATACTGTACATAAACGAGTATTCAAATGCATTGTATTAACTACTGTTACACAATGCAGCCCTGTGAGTTAAAACAGATTAACAAACACGACCCAGTTAAAAGACTGCTTTTAATATCTGTATATTAAAACAGTCTTTTAACTGGGTCGTGTTTGTGTAGAATATTGACTGCTATTTGAAAAACGATATAAACTGGCAAAATATGTTGACATATCCTAATATAAAACAATAAATGTACTGGAATGTTAAACATACCGACCAGCGAAATCAACTCTGACACTGTGATATAGCTCACACCGACCAGCGAAATCAACTCTGACACTGTGATATAGCTCACCCCGACCAGCCAAATCAACTCTGACACTGTGATATAGCTCACACCGGCCAGCGAAATCAACTCTGACACTGTGATATAGCTCAAACCGACCAGCGAAATCAACTCTGACACTGTGATATAGCTCACACCGGCCAGCGAAATCAACTCTGACACTGTGATAGAGCTCACACCGACCAGCCAAATCAACTCTGACACTGCGATCTAGCTCACACCGACCAGCGAAATCAACTCTGAAACTCTGATATAGCTCACACTGTCCAGCCAAATCAACTCTGACACTGTGATCTAGCTCACACCGACCAGCAAAATCAACTCTGACACTGAGATCTAGCTCACACCGACAAGCGACATCAACTCTGACACTGATATCTAGCTCACACCGACCAGCGAAATCAACTCTGACACTGTGATATAGCTCAAACCGACCAGCGAAATCAACTCTGACACTGTGATATAGCTCAAACCGACCAGCGAAATCAACTCTGACACTGTGATATAGCTCAAACCGACCAGCGAAATCAACTCTGACACTGAGATCTAGCTCACACCGACAAGCGACATCAACTCTGACACTGATATCTAGCTCACACCGACCAGCGAAATCAACTCTGACACTGTGATCTAGCTCACACCGACCAGCGAAATCAACTCTGACATTGTGATCTAGATCACACCGACCAGCGAAATCAACTCTGACACTGTAATATAGCTCACACAGACCAGCGAAATCAACTTTGACACTGTGATATAGCTCTATATCCTTGCTCTTTTTGTTATTACCCTCAAAAGAAAATGTTCGGAACTTTTGCACTTTGTGAAAGAATAAGTGCTTTTGTATCATGTCTGAATGGTGTTTATATAATAATTGTTTGTCAGATCATTCATAACAAAATGATAAAGCACATTTTACAATACAATGCATATTCAAATATTAAAATAAAATACATGAGAAATATCACGAATATGAATCTTCTACTTCATTTTTTGTGACATACCAAGATAACCATTGGTTTTTAATAGGGAACCATTGCGATCCTATTGTTTACCACTCATACTTGCAGTTCTGATATGACCTATGTCATTGCAAGGACTTATAACTGTAACGAAAACACCCACTTTACACATTTACATACAAAACTTACAGACGGCCTTGAGCTGTCAATCGCTCTTCTCTACTTACTGACCACATCGGTCGTGTATACCCTCCTGGGCTTAAAATCAACGACACTACAGGCTCTTCTACTTCAACTTCTTTCCTCCATCTGACCATCAGAACTTTCCTTTTCTTTATAGTAACATTTCTGTTCCCCTACATCCGCTGTTTTCATGTCGCAGTTGATGCGGTAGTATTCAAGAGCTCGCTCCCAATATAAGTAGTCCAGTGAAAGGTATTGAGTGTTGAAGAACAAAAGTGACAATACACGGGTTCCTGTGTCCGAAATGCAATATTTGCACATTTAGGTGCAAACAGTTTTGATTCCGGACAATTGCAAATCCTCTTCCAAAATCACACATAACGTAATCTCACTTCAGAGGGGTGCACGTTAGTATTTTCACCTGCTGATTCCAAGAAATGTTAAGTTGTTATTGAAACAAAAATGTCCATATTGATGCATATTTGTGTTATGTATAGTATAGCTGGTGATATCGATACTTTAATGTATCTCAAAAATGATTGGATAAACAAGCGGGTAGGTTATATGAACTTCAATTAGATCACATTATATTTACATAAATACATACCATGTTGCCTGCTATTGAATATCAATCAACATAACAATTAAAATGAACTTTTTGACAAAACTTATCATGATCAATAATATCACTATATTTATCATTTTAACTCGAAAATAAAACATGAACTCGAAATATGTGTCATGTTTTTACATATTCAACACAAACAAATATGTAACACACTGCATCCAAAGAAAGACGGGAAATGTCATTTTCACCCATCAAACTAAGCATGATTCAACGCAAATGTATCATGTATCATTCAATGTAGCATTGTATCCAAAACTACAATGTTAAAACCAATAAATCTAATATACATAATGTACATACACTAAGTTTACATTGGTCACACCTACGATTTTAGAGGAGATGAAAGTTTAACACGTTCGTGTATGATATTAACCAATAACATTGTTCCATTTTTTCTATTGTCTTCAAATCCTGGTTTATTATGCAGTATGAAAAATAAATACGGCGTAATATAACAAAAATTCATAATGCGTTATAATAAGTATTGGTAAAAATAGATGAAATTGCTGAAGTATTTGTTTTCAAACTTTTCATTTTCGTGTTTTTTTCAAAATTATTACATTGAACGTTTCAACCACTCAATGGGATTTATCTGTTATTGGTACAAAGTACATTTTTCTCCTGAAGCTTTTTCTTGCACAAGGCGTTGAATGATGACAGTTTTAAAAAAAATTGACACAAATATTGCTCCATCGTACGTAAGTGCCAAATGCTAAAGCCTCATCTAAACCTATTTACATTTATACACAAACTTGACATAAGAGCAGTAATTACTTCTATGAAAATGTATTTAGCTACAAATACATGCGTATGTTCTTGTTAAAAGTGCGATCTGGTTGCCCCGACATTCCATTCCTGCATTAACATATCGACGATTGAGCGTGTTCTGTGTAGTATCTTGCTAACCCTTGCTATGTGGTGATGAGAATTTTGAGAATAATTTACCTCTCTTATGTCCACTTTCAGAAACACGCTGACCGTTTTGCTTCGCATTCTATGGATCATCTCACAAACAAGCTCAATGATAAAAATGGCGACTTTAATTTCGCGTTCAACGATGTTTCTTTCCTCATCAATGGCTTGCAAACCCGTGCTTAAATAGTTAATTAACTTCTCCAAATCATGTTCTTCGTACAGTCAGCATCTGTATGTGAGACGTTGTATGCCGTTCCTTCTGTTTTAACCGACAAACAGACAAAATTAGCCATCGTATCGACGTTTCGATATGATTTCTGCCAGTTTGTGTGTGGACACAAAATATATATACAGTTCTATTTAAGGAATAATAAGAAATGGCAAAACAGTTACGTGTTCTCTCTGCATACTACTACTTCTCCAGAGGGATATATGTTATATAAAACCTTGTCAACATCTACACTTGGGGCGATGTGCGTCGTCTCTCCTGTTTCTGATATAAGCTAGTAAGATCTGACAGAATGATGAGGACGAAAGGAATAGCCAACAGAACGGCCCCAACTGCCCCAATCATCTTCGCCGAAGTCCTCGAGTCTTTGGCACTTGTCTTTTGACGAATGTACTCTAAAATGATACAATGAATTTGTCAGTACACATCAGTAAGGTTTTTTTAATTCTAAAATTGTAGTATGTGTAAGCAGTCACTCTAAGCATATATCAAATCGACAAATACAAATCGTCTGAGATTAATGCGAAACAAGTAGAAATTGACTGCAGAAGATTGCTAGGAACATAGGAATTTGGTTATAAAGGTAATGGACGATGATATAATTCAAACATCTAAAGATGTAATTAACATTCATTATACTTCCTGTACAAGAATTGACGGAAATCTTTTCAAAACACTATATTTCTTATTATAGGTACATAATATAATATCCCTCATACAATGTACCCAGAACAGTATTCTCATCGATTATTTTTTCGAAAATGATAAAAAATAAATGAGTTAAACATAATGGATCTGATCAAATTAAAATGGACACGATTGCTCTTCAAAAACTACATTAAAATGTGCAAAGAGGGTTTGAGAAAGAATCATGCAATATGTTTATAAACTGCTTACGAAAGACTTCCTAATACCTAGTGCATATATTAATACCTCATCCATATACTTATACACTATCCATATACTATACCTCATCCATATACTATAACCCATCCATATACTATACCCCATCCATATACTTATACACAATCTAAATACTATACCCCATCCATATGCTTATACACTATCTAAATACTATACCCAATCCATATATTTATACACTCTCCATATACTTATACCCCATCCATATACTATACCCTATCCATATACTCATACACTATCCATATACTATACCCTATCCATATATTTATACACTATCCATATACTTATACACTATCCATATACTATACCCTATCCATATACTTATCCCCCATCCAAATACTTATACACTGTCCATATACTATACCAATCCATATACTATACCCCACCCATATACTTATACCCATCCATATAATTATACACTATCCATATATTAAACACTATCCATTTGCTTATACACTGTCCATATACTATACCCCATCCATATGCTTATACACTATCTAAATCCTATACCCCATCCATATACTTATACATTATCCATATACTTATACCCTATCCATATCCTATACCCTATCCATATACTTATCCCCCATCCAAATACTTATACACTGTCCATATACTATACCCTATCCATATAATTATACACTAGCCATATATTAACCCCTATCCATTTGCTTATACACTACCCATATACTATCCCCTATCCATATACTATACCCCATTCATATACTGATACACTATCCATATACTTATACAGTATCCATATACTATCCCCTATCCATATACTATCCCCTATCCATATACTATCCCCCATCCATATGCTTATACACTATCTAAATCCTATACCCAATCCATATATTTATACACTCTCCATATTCTTATACCCCATCCATATCCTAATACCCAAACCATATATTAACACCCCATCAATATACTAATACCCACATCCATATACTTATACCCTATCCATATACTTATACACTAGCCATATACTATACCTCATCCATATACTATAACCCATCCATATACTTATACACTATACATATACTATACCCCATTCATATACTGATACACTATCCATATACTTATACATTATCCATATACTTATACCCTATCCATATACTTATCCACTATCCATATACTTATACAGTATCCATATACTATCCCCTATCCATATACTATCCCCCATCCATATACTAATACCCTAACCATATACTAATACCCAACCCATATATTAATACCCCATCCACATACTAATACCCAAACCATAGACTAATACCCAAACCATATATTAATACCCCATCCATATCCTATACCCTATCCATATATTTATACACTCTCCATATTCTTATACCCCATCCATATCCTAATACCCAAACCATATATTAACACCCCATCAATATACTAATACCCACATCCATATACTTATACCCCATATACTTATACCCCATCCATATACTTATACCCCATCCAAATACTTATACACTATCCATATACTATACCCCATCCATATACTTATACCCATCCATATAATTATACACTAGCCATATATTAAACCCTATCCATTTGCTTATACACTATCCATATACTATACCAATCCATATACTATACCCCATCCCTATACTTATATACTATCTTAATACTTATACCCCATCCATATACTATACCCTATCCATATACTTATACACTATCCATATACTTATACACTATCCATATACTATACCCCATTCATATACTTATACACTATCCATATACTTATACCCCATCCATATACTTATACCCCATCCAAATAATTATACACTATCCATATACTATACCCCATCCATACACTTATATACTATCCACATACTTAAACCCATCTATATACTTATACCCTTTCCATGTACTTCTACCTTATGTATATTCTTACCTTACAACCAATCCATATTCATATACCCCATTTATATTCCATATGCTTATACCCAGTCCATATACTAATTCCCAATACATACTCATATACACCCAAACCATATACTAATACCTAAAACCATATACTAGTACCCAAACCATATACTAATACCCAAACCATATATTAATACCCCATCCATATACTAATACCCAAACCATATATTAATCCCCTATCCATATACTAATACCCAAACCATATACTAGTACCCAAACCATATACTAATACCCAACCCATATATTAATACCCCATCAATATACTAAAACCCAAACCATATACTAATACCCAAACCATATACTAATACCCCATCCATATACGCATACCCAAACCATATATTAATACCCCATCAATATACTAGTACCCATCCATATACTAATACCCCATCCATAAACTAATACCCCATCCATATACGAATACCCAAACCATATACTAATCCAATCCATATTCATATACCCCATTTATATTCCATATTCTTATACCCAGTCCATATACTAATTCCCAATACATACTCATATACACCCAAACCATATACTAATACCTAAAACCATATACTAGTACCCAAGCCATATACTAATACCCAAACCATATATTAATACCCCACCAATATACTAATACCCCATCCATATACTATTACCCCATCCATATACTAATACCCCATCCGTATACTAATACCCCATCCATATACTAATACCCCATAATCCATATTCATATACCCCATTTATATTCCATATTCTTATACCCAGTCCATATACTAATTCCCAATACATACTCATATACACCCAAACCATATACTAATACCTAAAACCATATACTAGTACCCAAACCATATACTAATCCCCAAACCATATATTAATACCCCATCCATATATTAATACCCAAACCATATACTAATACCCAACCCATATATTAATACCCCATCAATATACTATTACCCCATCCATATACTAATACCCCATCCGTATACTAATACCCCATCCATATACTAATACCCCATAATCCATATTCATATACCCCATTTATATTCCATATTCTTATACCCAGTCCATATACTAATTCCCAATACATCCTCATATACACCCAAACCATATACTAATCCCTAAAACCATATACTAGTACCCAAACCATATACTAATCCCCAAACCATATATTAATACCCCATCCATATATTAATACCCAAACCATATACTAATACCCAACCCATATACTTATACCCCATCCATATACTAATACCCCATCTATATACTAATACCCCATCCATATACTAATCCCCAAACCATATACTAATACCCAAACCATATACTAATACCCCATCAATATACTAATCCCCCATCCATATACTAATACCCAAACCATATACTAGTACCCAAACCATATACTAATCCCCAAACCATATATTAATACCCCATCAATATACTAGTACCCATCCATATACTAATACCCCATCCATAAACTAATACCCCATCCATATACGAATACCCCATCCATATACTAATACCCCATCCGTATACTAATACCCCATCCATATACTAATATCCAATCCATATACTAATACCCCATCCATAAACTAATACCCCATCCATATACGAATACCCAAACCATATACTAATACCCCATCCATATACTAATCCCCCATCCATATACTAATACCCAATCCATATACTAATACCCCATCCATAAACTTTTCTCCAACTTCTGCATATGCAAGATACTCGTGTTCCATGTTGAACACCGATGTGAGAATAATGTATATTTCATCCCCTTTGTTGTGACATTGGGGAATCTTCACCCGAGGGGGATTTTAACTTGTCAAATACGAGGCTCGCCGTGGGTTTGTCTACTTAAAAATCTTGCCCCAAGGGTTGAAGGACTATTTTTTTCTTACCCTGTTGATCCTGTGATAGATTCCCACATTGGTCCACTCTTTACCTATGTTATTACGTCACCACAATCAGATGACGGCGTTTTATTATGACGTCAGAATTAACAACGCTTCAAAAATGTCGTTTGATTGACTGTTGAAATCATGCAGTCGGCAAGTGACACAACCTCAAGAACATAACAAACGTCGTCAAAGATTGCAGACTGAAGGTCTTGTATGGATGTTTAGATATGAGACAACACTAAATATAAATGCCATATTAGGAAAAGGCAGAAACATTTTTGTTAGCACGTTGATGAAAAAGAGTCGATCAGTAGGTAGACATGTGGGATATGGATAATCCACCCCCGGATGCATAATTCAGTGTCAGAGCCAAATTTGTTCACCCTTGATTTGAATATCCATATTCCACATACAAACATATGATATACTCTATTGATAATCAACCCGTATACTTCCACCTATTTAATCGATACTTACTGCTTGTTTTAGTTATTTCAATGTTTAATTCCTCTTTGAGCAAAGTTATGGCTGCCACCAATTGCTCTGACGTCATATTGGTCATGTGTGCACGCTTTTGACATCCACAGTTCTCACAGCAAAAGTCTCGTGTTCCAACGATATCGTTTCCTGAATGAATAAACAAAGATATTGCATATGCTCTTTTATTTCAACTCGAACTGATATACAGACCATATATAAAAGTAGACAATACTACCGAATATTAATTGAGCGAGACAGGTGATGCTTGATATAAAATCAACGAATTCACATGAAGTTTAAAACAGCATAATTTAAACAATTTGATTATCTAGATCACCTGCAGGTATAGACCCGAAAACACACTTTCATTACATTTTATTTGGTTGAGTAGATAACATCAACATCTGTTGGTATATTAAGGTGGCATTTTGTTTTGGTAGAATATATTTAATCAACGTATATCTAGGTGGAATATACATGCATAACTCGTGATTCGAAATCGTTGGAAACATTAACAGCCCAGGCTGCAAAAGTGTTCTTACAAGCGTTATGTATTCCACCATAATACACACAAACGAATGTTGATTGTTTTTATGTTCATTCTAGTGACACCAATATTCTAGAAACAATACACTAGCTACGTATGATAAAGACTTACCGTCGATGTAGATTTCCAGCATGTCTGCTCTGACGTCTGTTGATACAATGAACATATTATAGGACAGAGTTATCAGTTTCATTAAGGATACCTGCTCCAGGTTTATATTTCATACTTCAAGGGGGTAATGATTATTTGGTCGGCTAAGCCCGCGTGTCATTATAAACATGACAAAGACAAAGAAACTAGTCTTTCTGGGATAATTCTAATTTTATATTGCAGAACGTAGTTAAATTTAGGTGCTGAGCGGTTATTTTCACACACACAAAAAAATGTTAAAAAATATTTTTAAAAAACGGCAATTTTTCTTTTCGCAACCATTTTGGTTACAAAATAACATCAAGTGACTACCAACGTGTAAAGGTATAATTATTCCAAAATGTGGATAAATAAAGATTTTCACGGAGACCCTTGAAAAGGTGCAATGAGAATAGGACCAGGTGTTCCGGAAGGGAAGACGTTGTATACTTCATTGACGACAAGGTAATGTTTATTCTATAAAGTTCAGTACATGCCACAGGTGAATTCATAGATGTGAGTCAATCTAATCATCAATCAGATAATATGCAAAGTATCTTTCTAGTTTTTATAGTGTACAAGCACGTATCCTTAAGTCTGGTGAAAATATAATTAAATCGTTTAAGAAAAACATTGATGAAAATAAACCCATTAAATCCTTGTTGTGCTGTCAAAATTTGTCTAGAGAATGTTTACCGTTATAAAGGGGTTTGGCGATAAATTGAACAGGATGTTTTAAGGAGTTCTTTAGAAAACAAAAAAGGGACATTGATATATGTTGGCGGTTAACGAGGGGACAAATGTAACGAGGGGCATTATATCGAGTTATTTACATATACACGAATACTAAAATGGAAGGAAAATATAACTATAAAACTGACGACAATATTAAAATTTTGCAATTAAAATACTACATGAAATACAACTTCGAAACAGACCTATTTATTATTGTACTAGTTTTTATATATAGTATAAATTTCAAATCATTAAAAGAGTGATTAAAGACTTCAATTGGAAAATAAAATTCAGCAAAATAGATTAAAATGATGTTAAACTGCCGTGTCATGACGTCATCTCATTGTCTTTTTTATGTTACATGGCTTTCCCTCATGAGAAACCTACATCTATGTAAGCTAATTCATGTCAAAACATGTTATTCTCTAACTAATGTATGTTAGGTAGAAATACAACTTTAAAACTAGTTTAGGTACTTAAATACGTCTTACCGTGTGAATGATAAAAAAGAAATACTTGACAAAAAAGAAATATTGTAAATGAAAATAATGACAAGAGATGAACGGATACATATTAAATAATCATACTACATTTTACCCCGCACTGAGTAGCTTCTCTCATTCTCTTGACGAACCTCTAAAGATGTGAGAGTCCTAAGGAGCTGCTCAGAACCCTCTGTATTTCTTTTTAAAACATGCAACAATACCTACCGTGATAATGTTCCCAGGTTGTTGGTCCGTTAAAAGAGGAATACAAAATGACGACCTCATTCTGTAAAGAGCTTACTTCATATCTAGAACATACTGTGGCCCTGTTTGCATCCAACAGAACTAGCCAACCCCTATCTACGGTGCCATTGAGAACTCAACACATTATTTGCTAAAATGTAATAAATATACAGCACTTAGACAGCTTCATATTCTGAGTTTGCCGTATCAACTATCAACTAATATTCTAATCTTTGGTGATGACTCTCTAACCCATCAAGAAAACACTACGATTTTTCTAGCCGTTCAAAATTATATACTCAAAACTAAAAGATTTCAAATAAACGAATAGTCCTTAACAATTTCATTTTGACATATATATATATATATATGTATGTTGTGTTGCATTCGTTTTACTACTATGTTTTAAAATGTATTTGGATTTATATGCTTATTCAGTGATTTTGCCATTGCATTTCTTTATACCATATTATGTCACTAACTCGCCATGATTATGATTGTTTAATAAAGTGATGTGTTACCTTGAAAGAGCAGGACGTTCGGGGACGACGCGGGAAAGTGTTTTATGGACTTATATATGATAAATGTGATGGCTAGTATGTGAACTGCAACGTTTTTAATAATCATGGCGGTGCTTTGTGACATACTAATTTTGTCAATAGTTGATTTAGTGGTGATTTATTCTATGTAACTTGTATATACATTTTAACCTTTTTCGAGTGCTGACATTTTCATCTACTATTCCATAGTTATATTTTACAGAATCGTGTTCCACATACTCATTGCAATAGAGCAATATATTACCTTCTGATGATCATATGTATATTGATATGTTGTTCATTCCTGGTTTCCACTGCATACCAATCTATTACCCCCTCCACTATTCCCGTAATTATTCTAATGTACATATTACTTCATTCTTGTAGCTAGTGTTGTAAAGCTGATTACTATGCAGGTAACAAATTTACATAAGTGTCACGACACTTGTTTTTGTTTCCTTTTCTGTTTTATAAAACATGTATTTCGATGTATTGTCGAACAAAATTTGAATAAAACAAAGTTTAAACCAAGTTAGAGAACAGCGTTATTCATATATCTTATTTATTAATTAAGGATTTGATTTTTGACAATGACACTAAATATCGTACATAAACTTATTCTGTCTAATATAAATTTAAGCGAGTTATTGAATTTTAAAAGAAGAGCGAATCAAAGAATGACGCCACATCAAAATATGCATAACACAACCTAATACAGAAACATGCGTAAGCTCATTAATAATAAAGTGAACTATTTCAAACGCATAAAGTACTAAAATATAATTACCACAGAACAAAATATTTGTTCGTTTACAGTATTTCTGTATAACAAACAAAACTTTTTTTTTAAATATGACTTACCTAAAAGAACATATAAAATCCCGTAAACAAGCATATCTGTTGCAGTCGACATTGCTCACAGTGAATTGAACTGCTCCCTCGGATAGACCGATAGAAACTAACATCAGTGACGTAGGACTCCTGTCACCACAACAACATGATACAAAGAGAACATTAATTATAATAAACATGACTGTGCTTGTTATAAAAAATCGATTGTTTAACATCCATGATAGCAAAATGCAATTATAATATACCAGTTTATAGATTACAGTAAATCTCTTGTATTTCGCGATGTATCAGATTTTGCGCTTGGCGAAAATGCCATTGAAATAACAACTGCGAAAATAAATACTCATGGAAAGTCATTGATTGACAGTTACCTGAATAAAAGGAAATATACATGAGTAAACCCCTTTTTGTGGCCGAGCTTCAACGACGTCATCGTAGTGATTCCAAAGCCGTGCAGAGGATCCTATCCTTCGTCTGAACAACCTCGAGCTGTTAAATAAGGAATGAACTGACACAATTAAATGCGTTTTTGGTTCAGAACCAACGAATGAAGTCCCTTAGAAATATAGGTATATAAGTTAAAAATATACTATGTCTCTTACAACTTGGTATTTGTGTTAAAGTCTGGTGTTGAAATACTCTAGAGAAAACAATCAAACAATATCTGTGTACATTTATTATATTGTGCATGTATTTTTGATGCAGGGTGCTGTGTGAAGATTCCTGTGTTTACCTCTACCCCTGACACGGAAGTTTATATTTGACATTGGTGACACACGCAGACGATTATCTCAAGAAAAAGGCGACATGTTATGTTGAAATTATGATATTTTGCACCCAAGATCTTGCTCTTGACCAGGTTAAGACGGAAAGTTGGCTATCAAATATTTGGATATTTTTATTAAATTAAATACTACAATGAAACATATAATAAATTATCTGTGGTCTTTGTCCTATATATGGTAGCCAAACCGGAGGCACGGTAGTCTAGTGGTAGGACGCCGGGCTCGTGATCGAGAGTTGCGGGTTCGAGTCACGGCACGGCACTGTGTTGTATCTTTGAGCAAGATACTTTATTCCGCTTGTTCCAGTCTATTCAGCTGTAAATGAGTAAGCGGTTGGGCAGCGCTAGAATTGTTGAATACTAGCTGTTAGCGCCGAAATGGCAGCTCCGGCTGTATGCTCTCAAGAGAGTTGAGAAAGGTATTGGCTGGTTGAAAAGGCCCTATAACCACGGTTAATAATTTGTGAACCGCTTTGAGACGACGTACGAACTAGGTTGTGATAAAGCGGTATATAAGGACCTATTATTATCATTATTAAACTGCTCCACAGTGGCTCTTCTTGGCGGTGCTACATCAAGAAAGATTATCTCTCAACAGCTTCTCCCAATCGTATGCTGGCTATAAGTTCTATTAACTGTGGTGTTCTCCATACCGACTGAGTGGAGAAACATCTACAACCAATCTTTACTTGAATAAAATTACTGTTCATGTTCTGATCCTGTTCGTTTCTATCTGTAATTCATCGAAACACAGACTTTTCATTCAGGTCAACCTTAATCTTTCAAGTTTGTTACCGATAAAAAATGTATGAAGTACAGATGTACCTTAAGGCTTTCGAACTAAAACCACAACTGCCACATTCCTACAAAAATTCTTGCTTCTCAAGATATCTGTTAGGACCTGCAATGTTTTCTTTGTACCTAGCCTTAGTGTTTCTTTGCATACAGATCAGATTACATACATGGCTCCTTCCCCCAGCACAGTTTGCAGTAGGGAACTGCTATCGATTCCTGCTGTTGCAGATTAACAGGCGATCTCAGCGTGTCTCATACTGAACTTATCTGAAACAATATTCAGAAGGACCCAAATCTCAGTTCTCCGCATTTTTATTTTGCTTTCTTTTTTGACCTGGAAATTTCTAAATGGGTCATGCTTCCGGTATGCCCAGCATCACAGATTTTCCCCTTTTTTCCTCATCAACTGTTTGTTTTTTAGTTGTTGTTTTTTTAAACATTTGCCTTTTTTGGCGGTTTTTTTCTCCAACTGCTGGAAAGGGAGAAATCACAAAGACAAAGAAAACAGACGTTTTCGAAAGCTTGCAAAATATCTTTTCAATTACTGTATTTGTCAAAAATAAATTGAGCTTTTATAGAAGTAGTTTAACACCATGCATACCACATCAAGGCAGTTAATGCAAACACCAACTATTTACATAGAAAAAGTTTATATTTGTTTTGGTTACTCAATCAATAACTAATATAGATCATTATTCCGTCATTAAAACATTTAGCTACAAAATATGTATACTGTGAAAATGGTAAAAAAACACAATCAACATTTAAAATTCACCGGGTTCAGACAGTTATTCGAAAACCTCGACCGTAGATTGTAATATAGTCCGAATTATTCTTACGTTTTATCGACTTTTTTTAATCGAAAGATCTATTCTTTATGCACAAGATGAACATACATAACATGCCTCAAACAACCAACACAATCACTAAAAACATGTTTTTTCAAACTTACTTTGTTTTATTTTACGTTTTTGATAGCCCCGCGTTCTAATGCCACATGAATATATAAAATAAATATCTCGTCATAACTTTGGGAAATAACTTCGGTAACGCGAGATCTCGTCAAGTCATGTGACATGGTTCATGTCCTACTTTCCATTCAAAACATGGGTTGGTATAGAAAACGTTGGAAAATACTGTTCGTAATGATCTTTGAAACATGTTATTGATACCACGTAGTGCATAAAGAATAGATCTTTCGATCCATGTGCGACATGTGTGTGAAAGTGACGATTTGTTTCAAAAAAATCAGTTTGAAGAGCGACCCTAGCGCGGGTCGCTTATTTCCCGCATGGTATAGAGGGCCGGAGTTCTGACGTTAATCGACGCCAGACCGATATATAGAAAAAAAGTCGTTAAAACGTTAGAATAATTCGGACTAATTGTAATAGTGTCGCTCTAAACAACTTAGCTACCTGGTCTAAGGAAGTGTGCTCGTCAAACTGTGATACAGAAACATTAAAACGAAATTAAGGGACTGGGATCCTTAAAAATTGATAGAGATGTAAAAGACTTTACAATCGTTAGTAGTAATATATATTATCAATGTTACTCCAGATTACAAGCTATGAATTTGTTATGTTTGTGATTGGACGTAACAAGACAAATAAATTGGGCACAACAAAAATGAGTCAGATGTGGATGGGAGGAACTAGATAATATTTGTTACTTTACAGGAAACTTTAAAAAGAAAAAGTTTGAACATTTATATTATCTATGTTCAGTAGATCCGAGGCATTGTACGTGTAATCTAAATATAAGAAGATATTGACTTGACTGTGTGAAAAACATTCTGTTGTAAAATGAAACGGAGGTTGTTATCCAAACGCACATTTACTGTCATATTATAACACGTTAGATACAATATCCATGCATCTGATTCACGGTCGAGCCTTACAATCATGCCACCATTAGTTCGGTCAGGTGTCTAGCTAACAAACCGGTTGTATTTATTTATCATTTATTCGTTTGTTAAATGAGTCTGTAAACAACAAAGAGAAGATCAATCTTTTCCTCAAATTAACATATTATTTGTGTGGTTGTGTATCATGATGTTTATATATAAATTCGAGCTGTTGTTCACACTAAATAAGAGAGATATGACACTGATGGCAACAAAACACTTGATGACGTTGACAGATAAGTATGATATAGCGTGCTCTACCTAAGCATGTCATAAAAACAAAATTTGCGTTTTTTATATGTAAATACATTCGATGTAAAATTAATGTCATTTAATTTATCAACATGTCACATGTATACGGAAAATCTATAGGCATATTAGTCAGTAAAGTAGTGAATTAACTATGAAAATACACGACTACAGGCCATAGGAAAGACCGTCGGATTCAATTATGTGGTTTGAAGCTGGATATGGTTTTCAAACAGCCCTGAACTAATTATAATTATATTCATGTTTGCATGTTCCTCTATGTTTATCTTAGTGTTTACAAATGCTTTATCACTTTTACGTTCAAAACTTCCATACTCCCTTGTTCCTTTACTTATAATATACGTATTGACCTCATTGATATAGATAAAGACTTTGAAAGCAAACATATTGCTAGTTGCTTTTCTAAATTCTACAGGTAATTTGATTGGGTCATATTTCAATAATAATACTCGATGCTATGATTTTACTCGAAGCAAATATAAAATATACAAATGACATTCATCCTTAACAAAGTCAACTTTTCACGACCACCATTTTACTCCATTGATGAACTTCTAAAGCAAAATTCTCTGCATTCATTATCGTTTTTTCTTATAATTTTTTTTTTTATTTTTTTTTTTTGGATTGTTATATTTCTCCAGCAACAGTTTGGATAGGGATTACCAGGGTTGAAGGGCCCTGTCACACCCTCCTCAACCATCATCATAATTAACATAATCATCTTCACACAATATTATCATCATCTTCACACAACACCATCCTCATCATCATGACATCTATATATTCACACATCGACGTGTCATCAATCATCAGTATCCTGATCATCCTCGTCGTATCTACCACCATCAGTCTCTTCATCAGTACCACATTTAATCGTCCACTTCTATTCACACCATATAAACTATATAAAACTGGCATGTATATTTCTTTCAGTCTTTCACACTCACTTATGAATTCATTAATTGATAACGGTTCATCATCATCCCACGTTCTTCTCTTGGTCGTCATCGCACCCATACACAATAGTCGTTGATTAGTGTAACTCGTTGCTTGACGTTCTCTATGCTGGAATCAGCACGCGTGACACGTTACAAAAAGGCAATAATATGGTTAACCTGATGTTTCTATAAATAGATCTTGATTCAAAACATCTCGCTTCCAATTCTCGAAACACCTCTGGTTTTGCGCTTTGTTGCCAAATCAACAATGGTCGCTCCCAGCAGGTATATATTTGGAGGAGGATATGGAAAACTTGCGGACGGGATCTTGCAAATACCAAGCGCACAACGATGACAACAGTTAAATTAAAGCCTCATGCTTGGCACCTTAAGAATCCCCGCTGGGCTGAGTTTCCCCTATCTCACCGCCAAAGGGGTGAGAGATTCTATTATTCTTTCTTTTTCGTTTGTTTAAGATATAGCTCTCAAGGGTAAGAAAGGGGTGTAGGAAATTTCTTTCTTACACCCCATTTCACGTGACGTAACGTCACAATTGCTCAACAATGACGTGACGTCATGAATTTGGAAAAGTCCGATGCCGCAATGTGGAAAAGGCGACGTGATGAAAATACAACTGTTCATAATACATTGACCTTATAAATTAGAAAAGTTTTTCTATGCAAAACTGTTTGCAAATATAGGGTATGTTAAATCTCGCTGACTGATTCGTTTTCGTCAAAAAAGCTCTTGATATTTTCAGTCGAGACGCTTTTTCGTGGTTTATGAGCATATTCTGGTTGTTGGATTAAGAGAAAAATAGCCTTCTATGCTCTGGGAAGTAAGATAGAGAAAATCCGACCAATGGGGTTTTCATATTTGGTAAAACCCGAGCTGTGTCAAGAGTTTTGCCAAACTTGAAAATCCCTCGTGTGGAATTTCCCTATCGTATACCCCTGGAATGAAAGTGTCCCCTATTATTATACCTCTAGTGAAAATCCTGTAATCAGATTGGTGGAGACAAATGGTTTATTTCACACAGTCACACTCGCTTTAACATTGAATTAATGAAAGGGTGCTTCCCAACGCCCTAGCAACGAGCGACAGAGTGATGTGACAGGGCAAAATAGGGACCGCGCAAAGAAGATGCGCGTACGGTTCGTTTCAGCCGCAATGTTTTTTGCATTGCGATCCATCGCAGGAGTAGGTCCACAGGCACTCCATGTCGCTACTGTGTATCACTCGCCGGTGACTATAACGGCGAGGTAATTCTGAGATGAGTGAGATTTTAAGCTGCGCTGTCTCTCACTGGTACCGGGGCTGAGCAGGCCTCACCTTTCAACCAAATTATTTGATGACGATAATGTAAGAAAATAACTCTTTCATATGCAAATTATGTAGGATTGAACTATCCACCATCGGGTACAAAATTTTATGTCAGAAAACTCGGCAAGCCTCGGTTTTGACGCAAAATTCTGTATCCTCAGTTAGTTCTAGTTCTACCCTACATATATGTACATCTGAAAGAGTCATATACTCTTTTCACGGGTAATCCTTGTTTTCCACAACCAATTGTGAGAGAAATATATCGTTTTTTCTCTCTTACAGGTATCCTGTCTAATTTCAAAGAAAGAAATGAAAAAAACATTAAAATTATAAGTGTATGCAATTGTCTTAATATTAACCACTGAGCCACCGCGTCCCCGATCATCATTTGGGACCAATCCGTAACCAAAATGCATAACTTTTTGTGACCAATCCATAACATTTTCCGTCAAAATTGCATGAAATTTATGAAGACAAATCCGTTACGTAAACAAAATGGTTTTCCTTCATTATTGTAATTATCCTAGGGTTGTGAGCATAAACATCATATGACGTAAAGGCGGATGTTAAACGAGAGTGTCTCTGACAATAAAGATAAACATTAGACTGTTTAAGTAATTCAATATGAGCAAACCCTCACCGCGAACCACGCTTCGATAGCTAGAGTGTACTTATAAATAAGTGATATTGTAGCTTAAAGTGACAACTAGTCCGAATTATTCTGACGTTTTATCGACTATTTTCATATCGGTCTGTCGTCGATTAACGACGTTAGTCGACGACAGACTAATATGAAAAAAGTCGATAAAACGTCAGAATAATTCGGACTAAGTGACAACCTACCTTCTGTGACAATCTCGGTCCGTTATCTTGAAAAGACCAATCCGTAACGGGTACACGACAATGGTACTGTGGACACACATGAATGCGCTATGTTGCATCAATGCGTCAATCATTGATGTATCATCGTTGTAAATAATGCAGGATCGAGAAATTGTCGCCATGATGTCGTTCAGAACCTTCGTTTGAGATAAGATCAACACAATATCCAAATAGATAAATTTGCTTCTGCATATATTGTATGTATCTGACGCATGCTTAATCGAGACAAGGCTCCAAATCGTGCTGTTAAAAGAAACCCCGTATAGACCGGTTTGTATTAACGAATCTCGTTTCTTGAAATATGGTCATTGTCAAGTGGTGATTTACGGATTCCAATTTTTAAAAATTAAATATTCATTTATTATCTATTTTCTGTGTGGAGGATTCGTAAATTCCGAATTCCATATCACAAATAACTATATATAGCGTTATGTAAAATCAAATTGGCAAGGGAAATGCAGCAATGAGCATGGCCAAATGTTTAAATAAAGCTTAAAACGAAAAAGAAGCTAACTAGAGAAGAAAACAATGATAACCCATGCGTATAGTTGCTATATGTTTAAATCAGTATATTTTGATACACAGACAACACTTTTCAGACGACGTCAATGTAAATCCCATTGAGATAATTAGTGTCTCTTTTATAACGTCTTCAGACAAACAACAGAACATTCTTATTCAAACGATTTGTTTTCATCAACGCCCTTTGTAAGAAGAAAGACACGCGACATACTTGTTTATGGAATATGCATGTTTTTTCACAAAAGAGAAAGTAGTTTCCTTCCAAAAGGGTAAATGACTTGCATTTTTTTTTTGGGGGGGGGGGGGGGGTTTCGCTTTGGTGATATATACTTTTACGTACTGTTTAAGTTTAACAATTTTCGCATAATAAAGTATCTTTGCTTGACAAAGGAAAAAGACGTTTTCGGTAGCTCGCAAATTCCGTGTTCAATAACTTGGCATTTATTATTGATACCAAACTCCAAACAACATATATTTTATCGAGATTGTGAAATGTTCAAACAGAAGTACATTAAACTGGTTTCCATTGTGTTTCTAATAAAACATGAAGTCATGTTTACATGACTTTTAGAAAAAATGGACATTTTGATTATGTATTCACTTCATGTAATTTATAAAGAGTAACAAACTCTATATAATTGATGGAGTGTCAACGAGGTAGCAGAGTAAGTTTCCACTTACTGAAAAGTTGGCGTTGCGGACTCTGCATGCACAAAACACGTCGTTATAATTGCTTTTAATGTCAGTTGGTACATAATTGTAGTATTTCTTTTGCGTATGAAGTGGTATATGAGAGCCGCTTTGTGCATTCATGCATTTTACACCATCGCTAATGTGTCTATTAGAAGCAATGCTCTGGTAAATCCATTGTGGTATGTTGACACGAGTCCTAGGTCACCGATGATGTTAGTTCCTATCGGTCTATTCGGGGAAGCAGTTCACTACAATATGAGCAATGGCGACTAAAACAGAAATGCTTGTTTACGGGATTCTATATGTTCTTTTAGGTGAGTCATAGTTTTTTCTAAATGAAAGATAAATTTGTTATACAGATAGGTTGTAAACGAACAAATGTTCGGTTCTGTGATAGTTTTATTTTAGCACTTTATGCGTCTGAAATATTACGTTAAATTAAACATTTTCATTTTCTGTATTTTGTTGTTGAATGTTTTTATTAAGTTGGCGTCGATTCTTAGATTTGCTAATATGTTAGAATTAAATAATGTACGTGCGCCAATGTCAATGTCAGTGTTACTGTCAATGATCAAATCCTTTATTTATCAGAAATGAATAATTATGTTTGAATAAGGAAACTATATTTATTTTACAACAATTATAAAACAAGTTATTTCAACTTATATGAACATATGCTGTTTTTTTTTTTGTAAGCGCGCGGGGAGGGGGGGGGGGGGGGGGGGTGGGGGGGGGGGGGGGGGTCTTAGCGTGGGAGGAAACCGGAGTTCCCGGAGACAACCCACGTGGTCGGGCAAGTGTGTTCTATAACTTGATATATGGATACTAGTTTCTACCAACTACACAGAATGTATACCTTCATGTAATACAACTGATCCACCTGTAATCGGAATAATTTGAATGTGGTCATCTTTTGGTGTTTTTAAATCACCACACTAAAATATCACGCTGTAGTTCGGTACAAGTATTCTTTCACTTGTGTCGCAGACTGTTTACACGATTTCAAACGGTTCAATAATCAGGCTTTTGATGTTTTTATATATGTCCATGATTTGCCTCTACTCGAAATACACGTATGCAGGTCATACCTCCCTGCAAAATAGGAACAAAAACATAATGTCATTGAATCGTGCCGAAAGGGTGATTATATAAAAAGTTAACAACCATTCAGAATTAGAAATCTGCTAGGTGCTTGTATTGATGGCACTTAAACCAGTAATAAATAATGTTTTTTGATGAACTAAGTAATGAAAATCAAAACACTGAGGAATAAAACAAGAACCACTTTGATAATTGTTTTATTCTACCTTACTTTGACCTTTACTTTAACATTTGGGTACACTGCTCACAAAAGTGAATAATATAGAAAGATTTACAAAATTGGTTTATCCTACAATCTGTTGACTACGATTTGGTATCCTGAGGCTCCGGAAATAATATTCGTCAATTGTTTATTATGTTATGTTCACCGGACGTGATCATAATTTAATGCCCACTAACATGATTTGTTGTGCTCCGGGATGTCAATAAAAAAACACACATTAAAAAAAAGGAAAGAAGACCTCATCCAAAATGAAAAAAATAGGGACAAAAAGTGTATTGATGCATTTGAATGTATGCTCTATTCAATTGAAATAATGCATCATTCTATTTTGGTTGAAATTTTGTTGAAATACAATACTGTATGTACTAAAAATATATTATTTTGTGCGAATAAATTCTGCTTAAAGATACACAAGCTATGACGTCATCAATTTTTTTATTAGTGTGACGGCATCGATTCGTGTTCACTCCGTTGTCATGATGTAATCAGTTGTTGATATTCATTTGTGCTTGCATTTTTATGTCAAAATAAAGCATTACTCGGTATTAATCACAACATGTAAGTATATATCAATCCATATGGAAAATATATTTTGACAAGACTTTGTGAGGTTGCACAGTTGTAATTATTTTTTTATAAACACTTGTTGTTTATAAAACAGAGTATAGAGAAAAGGGAATACTTGATACGATTCAGTCACACTCTGTTTTAAACACTTTAATGCATTTTACTTCCAACAGGAAGGTGGACATATACACAGGGTTCGACACTCGTGTTTAGAGCAGTAGCCGGAAGTACGTCACAGGCGTATAATATCTTCACCGGTCAAGGTCGTTTCGGGGATCCCTGTAACATCACCGACCATTTCAAATCCGAATTGATTGACCAATGGGAACAGCTTAGTATCACTGAGGTTTGGACTTTGGTTATCGTTTTTGGTGATTATATTAAAAGAATAAGTTAAACAACATTTGAAGAGGAAAATAATTGACAGACATCCTTCACATTCTTAGCTTAATTAATTTTTTTTTCAATATTTCTGTATATGATAAATCAAATCAAAACACTTCTTTATAAACTCATTTTCCTGGTGGAGTTACTTAAATATGGAGATGGAGACTTTATATTTCTTGAAGGAATATTTAGGTTCCATTGTGGTTCCAATATAATGTTAGCATAGACTTGAATTGTTTTTTGAATTTGAAATACAAATGTTCTTTGTGAATATTCCAAATCTCCTCATCATTCCTAATACATTTTTATTTCTCATGGTTATGTATAAAGATATTGAAGGAAAGATAGCTCCAACATTTCAACAAAAACTATCAATAGTAAATGAAAACAATGCGGTTCTTATTTCGAACCGGATGCTATAAACACGTATATATCATCTCGACTAAAATTTCATTTGTAACCCCAACTATTTCAGTCTATAATGCAAATATATGATATACTAGTTCAAAACATTCTCATGCACTCAATGAACCACATACTTTATGGGATAAATGTTCATGAACTTAGTCTAGTTTGGTTTGGTTAGTATTGTTTAACCTCCCATCAACAGCTATGGTCATTTACGGACGGCCTCCCCTGTGTGCAAGATGCATGCGTGTAGTGTATGCGTTTGTGTTTTGGGAGGCTGCGATATGTTCGTGTTTGTCTCATTGTGATAGCGCAGAACGTATGCCGACTTTATAGTGCTACCTCACTGAAACATACTGCCGCAGGACACCCCATTCCTGGACTTGAGGATAGTATGAAACCCATACTTATCAAACATTTCACACTATTATCAGATATCTTCCACGTCTAAATTGATAACAGGCGGATTTTCCGCACTTTGAACCAACAAAGATAAGGAGAGTTACAAATGAACTATATGACCTACATAAATTTTGAAACAGTATACAATACAAAAATAGTCCTAAATAAAAACTTAAGTGTTTGTCTATCCTGTCTATCCCTTACCCTTTTGGAGCATCTGGTCTTATTCTCTCTGTATCTTTCATAGGATTTCTTTGTCAGTTGTTACTTTGGTAACAATTTGCCTTTGTAATATCGATTTTGAGTTCGAATCGATCTGCTGAAAGCTGCTGTGAGAACAAGAGGTGTGGTCATGATTAACATGACTGAGTCTTCTTTAATTATTGGTTGAAATTCTTTACCGGTATCATATTTTGTTTGAACTGATAATTATATTGGGGTCATATCCAAAGCAAGGTGTTGCGGCGTCAAATCTGACCAATCAATACTTAGTGCATTCCCTATCTAAGAACTAGAAATCACATGTTAAATACATAATATACTTAATATTGTAAATTTTACTCAATAACCCAATTTAAATACCATAAAGATTGCTGGCTATTATCCATAATACTTTATTGAACCTAGGTCAACGTGTCCATCAAGGTCAATAATACAGAAGTGAGTTATTTCCACTTTAATGGAACAGAAACAAACAGAGCATCTTGGTTCTCCTTCTCTAACCTGCTCCAGACCTATCCAGACGACGAGGTGAAGAATTACTTCATGAATCCCAAAAATCCAGAGTGGGGAAAAATATTCAGTTTGAGAGGGTAACTATTATCATTAATTTCATTATCAAAACAAACGTATAATATAAGAAAATAGAGATTGTATTTGACCCCTGGCAACAGCGATGAATCCTTAGAAGAACAAAGCAGCTTTATTGTGCAGAGCATACCTTTTTTATGTTTATTGTGATGTAGAAATGACTGTTTAGCACTGTGCTTTATTTATGTGTAATAGTTCAAGATTTGATAAATTCCTTTGTCTCCGCGGCCACTATTACTTCTTTGGCTCTATATATTTGTCACTCTTCATAAGTTACACTCTTTCTGATTGAAAAAAGAAAACATTTTTTTTGTCTCAATTAATATTTGGGATTTTTTTGAGAATCCGAATAGCTACAATTTGGTGTATACATTTAAAACAATGGTTGTGTATTATCCGAAATATCACAAAAAGGTGTCTGGTAGGGGCGTTTTTGATTGAAAAGTTTGGTATAAGTCAAACTCACTTATAATTTAGCAGAAAGCAATCATAAAAGATTGCCAGAGTGACAAATTCGTTATCTATGGGTTAGAAGTGGTCTACTTGATTAAAGACCCCGTCTGGTCTTACATAAACCACTCGACTTCGGCTCAGGTCTTTAACAGCCAGACGGTGTCTATGAGCCTGTAGACCAATTCTAACCCAGAGATAACTACATGTAATATTATCAGACCCAAATATATATCGAAAAAAAACACAAATTCAAATCGTGATTGCTTTAAATGAAAACAAATGTACGCGAACTCATTGTGTTTATATTTATATGTGCACATACGGATTAATGTCTTTTTGTTCCACGACTGTCAATACAAATCATAGTGAGCTAGGAAAACTATTTTCCAGAACCCTGGAAACAAACATGTGTTTAAAGCTTCAGTGTAACCGAAATTTTACAGACAGTGTTATGGCGCGCAGGTATGAAGTCATAGCACAACTGAGCTAGAGATTATGAAATAGAGATGTATCAATTAATCTTGCACTAATTCTTACTAGTCTTGCATAACCTTTTTTCAATGCCGGTATTTTACAGGATCGAAATGATGTCTTCCAAAAAATAGTTTGTATCATTTTTTCTAGTCCTCCCAGCTTGGAAAGCGCCCATCTCTTACGCCGGTTTTTTATCAACGAGAAGTTTGGTGGGTGTCCCTTAGATACGGGCTGGCTTGTGGTGTTGGATGCAAAAAGGGCCATTGGGTGTCCTGTCTATGAAGTAAGATCTTTACAGAATGAAGTCGTCATTTTGTATTCCTCTTTAAACGGACCAACAAACTGGGAAAATAGTCACGGTAGGTATTGTTGCATGTTTTGAAAAGAAAAGTAGAGAGATTCTGAGCAGCTACCTAAGGCTTTCGCATTTTCACAGGTTTATCAGGGGATGTGAAAGCGATAGGGAGCTCCTCAGCGCCCATAAAAATGTTGTTTGACAATCTAATATGTACCGTTCATCTTATATCGTAATTTACATTTATAATATTTCATTTTTTATCACGATTTCCTTTTTATTTTTCACATTTTGATATGTAATAAAGTAAATGTTCATTGTTAGAAAATTGTATTTCCACCTAACATACGTGTATTAAAGTGTACATTTTCTTGTATAGTTGGCAATGTAAGAGTTTTCTCTCATTTACGTGTGTGTAAGAAGATAGAACTGTCCAGGGTAAGAAAGGGGTGGAGGGAATTTCTTTCTTTTACCCTGGACAGGTGTACCCACACTTTTACCAATGTGATATTTCCTTGTCTCACCCTAGGATTGAGACGGAGGGATTCCACTATTCATAACAATGGTACATGTATGACGTCACTTCAAAAATCCAATTACGTCACGTCAACAATCCATCAACCCTGAATTTAGCATGTAACGTAATCATAACTTTGTGTATATGATACACAATTGAGGAACAGGGTAACAGAAAAAAAAACATTCACCCCCTTGGGGAAGATTCCTAAGCTGTCAAACACTTCGCAAACTCTCGTGTTTGGCAACTTAAGAATCTTCCCTCTCAATTTGAAATTCCCCTATCTCACCCTCAATGGGGGTGAGAGATTCTATTAATCATGCATGCCATTTCATGTGACGTGACGTGGCATAACAATGGTTAAATAATGACGTGACCTCACGAATTTGGAAAACTCCGATGCCGCAATGCGGAAAAGGTTTCGTGATGAAATTAAACCTTATTTAACCTTACACGTTAAAAAGATGAGATTAACTTTCTGCGCAAACTTTGTTTGCAAATGGGGTATGCTTAATTTGGCCAAATGATTCGTTTTCGTCTATAAAACTCAGGGTAAATTGACATTTTCAAATTGGTGGCCTGTCCAAACGTATTTTCATGGTTTCTGAGCTTTTTCTGGTTGTTGGAATGAGAGAAAAAAACTCTGTCCTGCCCAAGGGTATAGCATAGTATAGGGAAAATACAAACTCGGGATTTTCAAATTTGGCAAAAAGCTCGGCAAAGTCTCGTATTGTACCCAATTCCTTGTCTGGAATATGCCTACCCCACAACCAAGGGCATGAAAGAGTCTTATATAGAACTTTTATGGGCATGATGTCACAATGGAAAGACAATGAGATGACGTGGCAGTTTGACGTCTTTTCAATCTATTTTGCTGACTTTAATTTTCCAATTCAAGTAATCAATATTCATTATTGTGGTTTTGTGTATAATTTGAAGCTCATACTGTAACTATAAGCTAAACTGTGGTGCGCTCTTTCCATTGGTATAGATAATTTTATTCAAAATTGGCTCAGTATTAAAGAAGGTAGTAATTTGCCACAAGAAGACAGCTACATATATCGATCAAACCAAATGGTCAATGATGTTAGAAAATAAATCTGTCATACTGTATGGCGCTTTAAATTCGCGGGGTCAATATTTCGCGGTTTCGTATTCAATACATATTTGCGGGGGTTTAATTTTGCTGTGCACCCGAATCCCATGTGCCGTGCAAAGTATTTTGAGCATCGTCACTTAAGTGAACCGTTCGAAGACACTGATCCTGAGCGTCGTCATCCGCCAATGACTTCACTAGAAATAAAATAAAATGGAGTATGAACCTTTGTAGGAGAAAACTGTAATCAATTAATCATCTACTGTGTACACACAAATATGTTGTGGCCACTTATATGTAAGTGTTGTTTTAACATGGACTGCTCAGTTGTCATAATCTGATTTGAATTCATTAAAGCTGGCATAACGGCGTTGGGTTATAATTATTTTCATTATGTTGTGATAAAGTCCGTAAAAGTGGTTAACATTTTCAATAATTTCGCTGGTGTTTAGAATTCGCGGATAGTAGTCAAAGCGCGAATATAGCAAAATTAAAACCTCCGCCAAATATAACCGGTGTAAAGTCCATAACCCGAGTTTCCTCTGGCCCTGAAACCAGACTTAGACAATTTGACAGATAGATGTCTGGTGTGGGGCCAGAGCGCACTGCCATACATTGTATGAAAACGTGGAATTCTCGGGCACCGTTTGGTGTCGGAGAGTTTTGAGGTGCTGACAACAAAAATCGACTATGACACAACACATACCCCACATACATCGACAAATGGATTATTTATTTATCCAAATCCGCTCTTATTATCACCAACAGCTGCTGAATTCGTTCAACTCCGTATGGACTATATTTCTAGGTAGCACCTCGGCAATAATATCTCTAATATATAAGCTTCTCCTTTTTTTGATCATTTAAAACAAAACAAAATTGCTATCGAACAAATTTACAAGCTGGTTAGGTTAGAGTCATTTAATAATTAATGGTACGTGTATAACATTGTCATTTGAAATTTTGTCATGCGTTAGGGTTAAGGTTAACACTAAACAAAGTGTTTTTTCCAAGAACAATAATCTTCACTTGTGTTCTGAATATGATACATGAAAAAAACACGAAAAAATAAATCAATCAGGTTTTGCCCAACGCGTTACATTGATTTTCAATAAGTTTATGGTACGATATTGTAGCGCGAAGCCAGTCAAGTGTTTGTGTCGTGTTCATTTCTGTAGGAATGTATAACAAAAATTATCATGATGTTAGACGCTTCTATTTTAAGGAATGTCAATTTATCCGCATCGGATGAAAGGTTTTGATCTGTATTACAATTACATATAGTTTCAAACAGTTCGCTTAGACATGACAACAATATACATGTATGCGAGGAGTCAATGTTTCCCTGTTCATCGTACAGAACAATATAGTAAAGTTTCAGTAAAGTTTTTTATTATTCGTCTAGAAACTGTTTATTTTGTTGTATTTTAAATTGAAAAGTTTGAATATTATCATAAGTTCTGATGCTATATTTTACTTCCCTTTCAGTATCAAACCTCGATATAATACCCATCGTTTCATTTGACACCTCGTTTACCGCCAACATATTTCAATGCCAACATATTTCAATGCCCCTTTTTTCTCATTTTCTTAAGAATTCTTTTATACATTTCCCTATATTTCTGGCCAACCCCTTGATAACGCCGAAAATTCTACTGGCAAATTGTGGCACTATAACGAAGTTTTACTGTTTTTGTTTTTTCTGTTACCTCAAAGTTTTACGTAAACGATTTCCCTCAGACAGTAGGATTAGGCTTCCGGACCTCCTGGTCATATTTTCCTTACACATTTTCAAGGGTCTCCGTGTTAATATCCCCTTTATTCACATTTTGCCATAGTTTTCCTTATTTTGAGTTCGAATTGTGCTTTTGTTAACACTTAGGTATTTCTTTGCGTTATTTTTTTAAAACAAAATGTTTGGGAAAGGAAAATTGCCGTTTCTCATAATATTTTTATCGTGAAAATGAACGCTCAACACCTGAATTTCACTATACGTTCTGCAATAAAAAAAAAAAAATGGAATGATTAAAAAAAAGACTAGTTTTTTTGCCTTTGTCACGTTTTTATTGGGTTATTAGTTTGATTTCACATTATTAAATATAAACCTGGAGCAGGTATCCTTAATGATACTGATAGCTTTGTCCTAATATATGTTCATTGTATCAATAGACGTCAGAGCAGACATGCTGGAAATCTACATCGACGGTAAGTCTTTATCATACGTAGCTAGTGTATTGTTATAGTATTGTATAGAATATTGGTGTCAATGAACATAAAAACAATCAACCTATGTGCCTGTATTATGGGAGTTGATAATGTTTCCAACATTTTCGAAACCCAAGTTTTTTTTCCACCTTATTAAACAAACTCATAATGATCATGTCTATTCTACCACATGAAATGTAATGATCGTTAGTGTGGTTTCGTGTCTACATCAGCATCCGTACGCCTATATTATAGATGATCTAGAAAATCCAATTAATTGCATTAGGATGTTGTTCTGCGCTTTTTAGTATTTTCACACAATGTGAAGTTGTCCTATGTTGCTTTTTTAACCTGGATATATTTGGATATATGCTTCATAATTTGTTGACATGTTATCGTCTATTTACGATAAACTTAGAACCAAAGAAGAAACCCGCTGAGTTTGCAAACTTGTGGAAGTCAATAACACTTTTGTACACTCGCTTTGGTCAAAGAGATAGAACCCTAAATTTGTACAAGTATCCTTTTCATTATCCTCGATTCCAGGGGAAATCCACTTACACTTCAATAAGCGTTAGTGCGATTTTCCCCTGGGACCGACGATGCCATTTAGTAGGTTTCTCAATTCAACATATGATAAACAACAAACGCTTACTATATAATGTTCATTTCAATCTATCAAAAACATCTATCTATTGAAATCGCTCGTCAACACATGAAATCTTTACTTGATGAGATAAACAACCCTCTATTTCAAGTCATCTTGATGGTAAGATCGGAGGAACATTCTAATTTTGGGTTTGACAGGATTTAAGCAAAATATGAGGTTAAATAGAAACTTTTTGTAAGTTTGTTAGGAAATCCTCAAACACGTACAAAGAATCAAGGTGAGTCCAGCGACTTATTGTTTGTATTTTTGATACAGGAGAGTTGTTTGCACGCTCATAGTCTTCTTGAATATAAAACATGAACGCGGATGGTCTCTCGTCCAATAATACATTGTTAGTAACCAATGGAAAGTATCGTTGCATCGCAAACGTGATGTAATCTGAATTATGATCAATTACATACATACATTTTGTAGGTTAGAACTTATTGAGACGTCCAAAATATTCAACTGTTATTTTTCATTTCAGTTCCATCGTCTTTTTCTTTCATTTCAAAATTACCTTGGCATATATTAGTACGCATGTAAATACAATGATACAAAGACATCAAGAAAGAAATTGGGATTAACTAAAAAAGTGATCTTGTTTGATCAATTCTACGATTTAAAATAATTTGAAAAACAGTAACATTTTTAACATTTTCCCTCGAATTTACTTACCGAACATCTTAAAAAGTATGCAAAAATATGTTATAAATGATTCCGTAACAATATTTGGTTAAAAAATAAATTAATGAAATATTTTAAAGTCGATTGAATCGTTTGTTATACGTAAATAAGCTATAGAATAGAATGTTGTATCATCAACGATATTTACACCCGAACGTTCTTAAACTTACTTCAAAATATTATATATATATATCCTATAGGAAATATGCTTATATTCTATGACAATACCTAGCTTGGTTTCCTCATGAAGATACAGTTTTACAAGATATATAGATATATATAACGATTCGTGTTTGAAAACGCTGTTTTTTTTAGGACAAATAATATTGTCATTGCTTTGTAGTCGATGGTGGTTTGTCCTCGGGAGCCGAAAGTTCTAAGACGTGTGACAGTGGGATTCAGCAGATAACCAGAACAGGTAATAATTGCTGGGATCAATATGATGATGCTACCTGTAATAAACATTCGTACAATGTCACATACAACCAACCATGTAACACGTAGAACAGCTCAAGTAATCTTAAATTCTTTATCATGGTTTAGCAATTCGACCAGCACCTGTCAGCTGTGATTGTCTTTTGAGCGCTTGTAGGTCTGTGTCTTTTGAGCGCTTGTATGTCTGGGTTCAAGTTATAGCATTCGGGAAAAACTGTGTCGGACCTCTTAGAGATTCATTAAAAGTTTGTATACATATTATTTATCTCAAGTTGTTTCAATCTGGAAAAGTAAAGTGAATCTGAGTGATAATGTACATTAGTATTTTCACCTGCTTGTTTGTTAATCTAGATTTCGTTTTCAGTCATCTTACATTTTATTGATAAATGTACAACGACATTATCGTTTGTATACTCTATAATCTAAATCTACAGTTATCAAATCGATACGTGTATCAATAACAATGGACAAAACTAAACAGGTAGCTATTATTTCCAGACTAGATCATTGCTTTTTTATCACAAATTTCCATTGCTCTATTTGGTTGATACTTTCTGGTGCATCGATAGACAGATACACACCAGTATTTTGTGGTAAACAGAGGAAAATGAAGTGCATGCATTTTCACGGAAAGTATTGACTTCAAATTATATTTTTATTGAATGTATTTTTTTCAATAAAATCAATACAAACGTTGTTTTTTTATTAAACCTGGTTTATAAGATATCATCCAATGACATTGTTATTTCTCTCTGTTTATACATGATAAATAAACACATGGCTAAGGGATTAGAAAACCATATAAAAACAAAGTGTATACCTTATTTAAACCCGTTCATTTTATATCATGCATCACCTATCTCGCTCAATTGATATTCGGTAGTATTGTCTACATATACAATATATGTGTATCAGTTCGAGTGAAAATAAAAGATTAAATGCAATGCTTTGTCTTTTCTTTCAGGAAATGAAACACCAGCCCTGTCCTGCGTGAACTGTGGATGTCAAAAGCGTGCACACGTAATCAATATGACGTCAGAGAAATTGGCAGAAGCCATCACTTTGCTAAAAGAGGAATTGAAAATTGAAAGAACAAAGACAAGCGGTAAGTACAGATTAAATAGGTGGAATATACGTATACGGGTTAATTACCAATAAAGTCAATCAAATATTGCTATGAGGGATATGGAAATACCAAACAATAACCTAATTAAGTGTTTGGGTCTGAACCGAGGCTTTACCAAGAAACATGTCAACAATAAAAATGAGCTTGTAACGTTAACATTACATTATGGTTATGACAGGATCAACAGGGTAAAAGGAAAAATAATCATCCACCCCCTTGGGATGAGATTGTGAATATCAATCCTCGGGGAAAGATTTTTAAGTATACAAACACTCGGCGAGCCACGTGTTTGAAAACTTTAAATTCTACCCCCTCGGCTTGAGATTCCCCTATCTCACCTCCGAAGGGATGAACGATTATATTACTCCCATATGGGTGTTCAACATGGAACACGTGTATATTGCACACGCATAGGTTGGAGAAAGGTATATGGATGGGGTATAAGTATATGGTTTTGGTGTAAGTATATACATTAGGTATAAGTACATTAAATGATTGAATGGGTATAGTTATACTGTTGGTGTATATGAATATGAATTTTGTATAAGTATATGGATAGTTTATTAGGGTATGGATAGTGTATACGTTTATGGATTGGGTATAAGTATATTGATTGCTATAAGTATATGGAATCGGTATAATCATATGGCTAGCGTATAAGTATATGGCTGGAATACTAATATATGAATTGCGCGTAAGTTTTTGGTATGACTACTTAAACAGGTAGCAATGTTATAACTATAAAAAACAAAAACATGACAAAAAAACAAACTAACGAACACACAAACAGGTACGTACAGGTGTGTACTGACTATTTCATTGTGACATTTTTAGGGTACATTCGTCGAAAGACAAGTGCCAAAGACTCGAGGACTTCAGCGACGATGATGGGAGCAGTTGGAGCTGTTCTGTTGGCTATTCCTTTCGTTTTCATTATCCTGTCAGATCTTACTAGTTTATATCAGAAACAGGAGAAAAGACGTACATCGCCTCTAGTGTAGATTTTGACAAGATTGTATATGATAACATATATTCCTCTGGAGAGGTTGTGGTGCAGATAGTAATGTAACTGTTTTGCCATTTCTTTTTATTCCTACATTAGAACTGTAAATATATATAAATATATATAAATATATATATATATTGTGTCCACACAAAATAGCAACATCATACTGCAACATCGATAAGATAGCTTAATTATGTATATCAGTTTGGCGGTAAAAACAGAAGGAAAGGCCTACAACGTCTCACATACAGATGCTGACTATACGAAGAACATTATTTGGAGAAGTTATTTAACTAGTTAAGCACGGATGTGCATGCCATTGATGAGGAAAGAAACATCGGTGAACGCGAAATTAAAGTCGCCATTTTTATCAATGAGCTTGGTTGTGAGATGATCCATAGTATGCGAAGCAAAATGGTCAGCGTGTTTCTGAAAGTGGATATAAAAGAAGCAAATTCTCATTATCCGATCGATACAACACAGAAAACGCTTCACTCATTCACCCCTGAAGACGCACTTGAACTCTTCAAATTTAAAGGTTGGAATAGTTCATTAAGAAATGTCAGGGGTGAATGAGTAAATATCAATCAGTTAGTGCTGGGAGGAAATTTCGAGGCGATTATCGCGAACTTTGACAATAACACGCACGTGTTTATTGCTAAATATGTTTTGATAGAGGTTATTATTGCTCCTTATTTCAAGCTTGTGTATGTATGTAAATATGTTCTGACCAGGTTTTATCAAATGACGCTTGCGTACGGGTGTACCGTTTTATTTCTGAAAGCGGTCAACATTCAACGTTGAATTCGAAATGGATAAACAATCTGCCCTCTCCGCTAACCCTTATTTAACCTGTAAAATGTTATCACTTATACATGTATAGCCATTGTCTTAATCGATAGTGTAACAACATATTAACTAACATTATTTCAGACAATAATATATATTCAATGTATATTAGCATGCCTATCAACATTTAAAAAATATTCTATTAAAAGTATCTATTATCTCCAATGCTAACTATAATGCATTGTGAACTTGGTGTTACATTATGCCATATTTTCATACTGCAAATTAGACCAGGACTTAAAGACAATATAGAAGTAGAAAATGTAGAATAATGTTTTTGGTTTTCCCCATACACGTACATGTTAAACTTTCATCTCATCTAAAATCGTAGGTGTGACCAATGTAAACTTCGTGTATGTATATCATGTATATTAGTTTTATTGGTTTTACATTGTAGTTTTGGAAACAGTGCTACATTGAATGATAAAAGATAAATTTGCGTTGAATCGTGTTTATTTAGATTAGTGGATTCAAAGTGTTACACATATTTTGGCTCAGTGACATTACAAATATTTTGTATCAGTGACATTACACATATTTTGGCTCAGTGACATTACACATATTTCCATTTCGTGTTTTTCTTTTGTTCAAATATTGTAATATTTTTAGTTAAAGTTTTGTCAAATAGTCCATTTAAATTGTTATACTGATGATACTCAATAGAAGGCAATAAGGTTTGTATTTATATCTGTAATAAAATTCAAGTTCATATCATCTACCCGTTCATTTGTATATACCAGTAACATTTTACAACAATATTAAAGCATTATATCATCCGTAATGTTAAAGATCTTGAAAGGTAAACGTTGATTTCATAATTTCCAGCAAATCAAAGTTATCTTACGTGATCTGCTATTGTTGACGTGACGTCGTTGCATTGCTGACGTAATGTAATACAATTGTAATGATGAAGTAAGATTCTTAAATAGTTGGCCCTTGGCTAAGCCTCGGGCTAGACATTCAAGAATCTGAACCCTTGGACTGAGATTTGTCTGTATTTCTCCAAGGTGGGGACAGATAATATTAGTCCACGGACCACACCCATGTACGATTTTATTTACCTTGACCAACGTACTGGTGCACAATACTTAACATCATGATTGCCATTACCTTGGTGCAATGTATCTGTATTGACTCCCATTTCTGGTTCTCTATCATTGTGTTTACGCTAGATGTCCTTCGGTAGTCTGAATATATCATCCGGACAGCTCTTCGTTTGACTATTTCCGTTTCCCTAATGTTGTCGGATGTGTGAGGGTCCCAGAAGACACTAGAGTACACCGTTAATAGCCTCACCCGGGGTCTCGTAGCATTGTGCTCTGGTTTCAGGGCGATTGGTTGACATCCTCCAAACGAGAAGAGTCGAATTTGCCTTTTTGGCCACTTCATCAATATGAGAATTCAATTATCGTTGCTGATGGTGACACCTCTAGTGTGTGCCCCTTATGGTATATGGGAACTCTAGATCTATGCGCGTCCGCTTTGTTTGTTTAGGGTCATCCACTTCTTTTGTAGCTGAGCTGCATCCTCCTTTGTATTGATTTTACAGAGTAGACGGCGCTGTCATCTACAAAGATGAAGTCGTTCTTCTTCTTCTTCTTTCAATTAAAGTGCAGGCCCTTAAAGGTATTCTCGTTCCTTTGGTGACACATTCTGGTAGGTTGTCGATGAAAATCAAGAACAGCTTAGGCCCGAGCACACTCCCCTGTGGTACCTAGGAACGGACTGAAACAGTGTTCGGCGTTATCTCGTCCAGCTACAACCTGTTGCGTTTGGTCATGAAGGAAGTGTCGTATCCACTGCAGAATATTACCTCGTATACCATAGTGTTGGGAGTTTACGCAGCAGTAGCTGCTGGGGTACCTTGTTGAAGGCCTTACTGAAGTCCAGCAGTATGACGTCAATGACGTCATCCTGTCTTTTGGCAACAATGTGCTGTGCCAGATCATGGATTAGTTGTTATCAATTGACTTTAAGACGACCTATATTTCCGAAAGCAATACAAATCGAGCGTCAGGTGGGTGTCCTGTCTCTCCTATCTTGTACCATTATATTGCTACAGAGAATGTGTTCTAGTCTATTGCATACTACCGAGGTAAGGGTCACAGGGTGGTAATTTTCTGGACTAGCCTTTGTTTCTGGATTGATGCAGTTGCTGTATACTGTCTTACGTGTTGCTTAATCGTTTTCTTTAATTCTTTAGCTGTTATAAATAAATCGATAACGTCTGATGTCACTAAAGTCACTGTATCCAAGGAGACATCTAAGATAAATAAAAATGTATTCAATACCATTGCAGTCTACCAACTAAGAATACGTTTCCAATTTTCATACCATTCACTTTTCTTTTAAAAGTTGGTCTATCCGGCACGTGGTTCTTTAAATTGTATAAAAAAAAACAAAAAAAAACAGAATACCAAAAGTGTTAACAAAACCATAATTCGAACACCAAATCGATAAAACTACAGCAAAATATGAACAAATGAAAGATGTACATGGAGACCCTTGAAAAAGTGCAAGAAGAGTAGGACCAGGTGTTTCGGAAGCGAAAGCATGTTCTGCTTCGTCGATGACACCCGCCATGTAAATTCGAATCCTAGCAATGGCACGTCCTCACATAGAGAACTCTCATATAAAAAAAACAACCACTAATGAACAAATTCATGAGATCGACCTTCATATGACACAGAGAAAAAGCATATTCCACTGCGAGGTCCTGATGACGACCATCACATTTGCTCATCAACTTGCACTTTGGAAACCCTGTGCTATAAGTTTGTCCGTCAGCAGTCGACATCTACCAAGGAAGACCTGATATTCAGTGCAAGCTCTTGAGTACCGAAGTAACTGTGACATGTATAAACACGGTCTTGCTATCAAGAAAGGGAAAGTTCACGATCGGAAAGTCGAAATCCACTTGTCCACCCAATTGTTAGCATATGCCACTTGCATATGGTCTCCAATCTTTTAAAAAGATCTTGCCATTGAAAATGTCCCACGCAGGGCAATAAGACGCTTACCATTCTTAAAAGGACAATCCTACAGTGAAAGACTTTGTACACTGGGCATCCCCAGTTTAAAATATAGAAGATTGAGAGGAGATGTCGTACAAATCTATAAAATTACCAATGACATTGACATTTTGTACAAAGACAAAATTATTAAAATGGCTACATTGGTCACAACAAGAGGAAACTCCAAAAAGCTTTTTAAGAGAAAGATGAGGCTCAACGTAACGAATGGAACTTTCTCCCAAATAAAGTTGTAGAGGCCCCCTTCCTGAATAGTTTTAAATCCCGGCTAAAAAAAACACTGGCGTCATCATCACCAAAACTTTGTACCTACATGTTACTCACAACCGGACACAATTATAGATCAGTATCAAGATGCGTCCCAAGAAGCTGGATTAGCTTACATCGACGTCGACACTACATGAAAAACATTATTCTGACAAAGGGTATACCAGTGGTCCCTGGGAACACACCAACGAAAAGAAAGAGCAGGTAGAGAGAAAGGTAACGATAAATCAAGCAATGTAACTAATCTTAAAATAATTGCAAAAACATCTAAACTGCTGAATCAATCAGACTTTGAAACTTTGGTATTCCTAATCTATTCTCCTGTTGAGTTTGATATTTTTATTGGATGGCGTTTTTCATCGATCCGTGCTTAAGGATACAATCAAATATAATCTAGCTTATCTAACGTCTGCTAAAATCTTAATGAATGTACTCACTGGAAAGTAGTGTTATTATGTATTATGTAAAGTATTGTAAACACTCTGCTTAGTGCAACGTTCGCCTCATGAAACATGGATGAAGTTGTTAAGCAGATATGGGGCTAGGTACACGCAAAACGATTTAACTGATAGGTTTTATTGGTGTCCAGGACGATCCGAAAGATTGATAAAGCCGACAACAAAACTACTACAATGTTTTAAGAGAAACCGATCCTACGGAGTCTAAGTAATTTTAGTGAGCTCGGTGATCTGTACGGTAAGCCAACTAACCATTTATTTACGAAGCAAGGCCGATCTTGAATTTCATTAAATTCTATATAGGATATCTTATATGTAAATTAAATAAGCTATCATATATACAGTGATGTCCTATTTCTCGTTTTTCGTGCGACGAAATTTCATTCTATACAAGATATCTTATATAGGTTACGAAAGAGCTTGTATATTATATAGTTTCAATTGTATATATGATACATGTATCTCTTTTAATTTCAATATAAGATATCTTATAAAGTATATGATATCGTACATACCATATAAACAAAAGGCCATTGGCCTTAACGGTCACCTGAGTTATGTAAAAACTGATCTTATCGATGTTGCCAAATAAAAAAGATTTTTTTCCTATATAACATTTGGTAAGATTCACCCCCTCCCCCGGGACAAACCTGGAGCATGGAGCTTATGAAATGCACAATTTTAATAAAGCAACTAAGACCCTTCCATTTTTGAAGAGTGTTTGTTTCCATCAGATATCTGGGTCTGGAAAAGAAAAGAAGATTGCCTAAATGTAAGCTAATTCGAATCCTTTGGGCCCTGCCCCTCAGCCCCTGGGGGTGGGCCAGGGTCAAAATCAATATTTCCAATTGAAAATGAACAAAATTTATCCAAAAGTATCAATTTCTTATACAAACTGTAGTAATAACTTAACCCTTGCAAAGGGGCAAAAGTGGAGCCTGGGGGTCATGAAATTCATTATTTTGATAAAGCACCTGAAGACCTATCCATCTATGAAGATTATTTGTTTCCAGCATATCTGAGTCTGGAGAAGAATTCCAAGATGACTAAAGCCCAAACTGCCATAGTATCAAACTGTCATTATAATGTTATAATGTCTATCAAGTTTCAATGATTTCCAATTGGAAATGAGCCAAGTATACCCAAAAGCATCATGTTTCTATATAACTTTAGTAAACTTTACCATAACTCCAGGGGATAAAGTGCTTTAAGACCCTTCCATCTATGTAGATTACTTGTTTCAAGCATATCTTGGTCTGGATAAGATTTTTTAATTTAGGCAATTTGACCCCTTTTTTTAGCCCCGCTCCTCAGCCCTTTTGGGCGGGCCCAGACCCAAAGTGTCAAAGTATCAAACCGTCATTTCATAGTTATAATGTCTGTAAAGTTTGAATAATTGAAAATTGAAAATGAACCAAACATACCCAAAAGTATCATTTTCCTATTTAAACTATAGTAAACTTTACCCCCTCCCCAGGAGTAAACATGGAATCTGGCGGTCATGAAATTCACAATTTTAATGAAGCAACTCAAGAGCCTTCCACCCATATAGAGTAATGGTTACCAGTCTTTCTCAGTCTGGAGAAGATGACTGTTGAAATTTCTGGCTTTATGGCCCCATTTTGGCTCCGCCTCTCAGCCCCTGAGGATGAGACAGGGTTAAAAATGTCAAAAGTATCAAAATCTAGTTTGAATGATTTCCAGTAGAAAATGAACAAAATATACCCAAAGGGTGCATTTTCCTATATAAACTATAGTAAAGTTCACCCCCTCCCCAGGGGCAAAAGGTAACGAGAAATCAAACAATGTAACTAATCTTGAAATAAATACAAAAACATCTTAACTGCTGAATCAATCAGTCTTTGAAACTTTGGTATTCCTAATCTATTCTCCTGTTGTGTTAGATATTGTTTTATATTGTTTATTACATTTGAAGTAATTTTATTGGTTGGTAATGCCTACTTTATTATTTTCGTATATAAAAAGTGCTATATTGTATGTTGTAAGTTGTATAATTATTGGTACAAATGTAAGAGCTGTCTCTCTTTTTTGTATAATCTTTTTGTATCTTTATATTTTTTTGTATAATAAGTAAGTCCGCAATATATTTATTTTTTGTCACCTATATTTTCTTTTCGTGGTCCTAAACGTGTTGCATTGGCACTCGGAATTTGATTGATTCATGTAACGGGCATTTTTGTTTGTTTTAGTATTAATGTTAGAAAATTACTCAAATGTTTTGTGTTTTGTTCATCAATATGGAAATTGCTATTATTTTGTATGTGTTATATTTCTAATAAACCAATGTGCATCAAATAAAATGTGTTTTGTTTCATTTTGTTCCACTGGAGAAAAAAATGGAAAAAAGTCGAAATTTCATAATATCCCAAAAAATCTGAAGAAACTCCCGCAAGGTATGGAATGTTGAAATGATTTGGTTATGAAATAGCGATGCCGTAGAAAAAACAATGCCTCATTATATTTTTAGGCGGAGGGACGGGGATCCTTAAGGATACAGTTAAATTTAATCTGGCTTATCTAACGTCTGCTAAAATCTTAATGAATGTACTCACTGGAAAGTAGTTTCATTATGTATTATGCAAAGTATTGTAAACACTCTGCTTAGTGAAACGTTCGCCTCATGAAATATAGATGAAATTGTTAAGCAGATATGGGGCTAGGTACACGCAAAACGATTTAACTGATAGGTTTTATTGGTAGGACGATCCGAAAAAGTGATTAATTCCACAATAACACTATTACACTGTTTTAAGAGAAACCGATCCTACGGAGTCCAAGTAATTTTAGTGCACTCGGTGATCTGTACGGTAAAGCCAACTAACCATTTATTTACGAAGCAAGGTCGATCCTGTATTTCATTAAATTCTATCAGATATCTTATATGTAAATTAAATAAGCTATCATATATACAGTGATGTCCTATTTCTCGTTTTTCGTGCGACGAAATTTCATTCTATACAAGATATCATATAGCTTAAATTGTATATATGATATCTCTTTTAATTTCAATATAATATATCTTATAAAGTATATGATGTCGCACATACCATATAAACAAGAGGCCCATGGGCCTTAACGGTCACCTGAGTTATGTAAAAACTGATCTTATCGATGTTGCCAAATAAAAAAGATTTTTTTCCTATATAACCTTTAGTAAGATTCACCCCCTCCCTTGGGACAAACCTGGAGCATGGAGCTTATGAAATTCACAATTTTATTAAAGCAACTAAGACCCTTCCATTTCTAAAGAGTGTTTGTTTCCATCATATATCTGGGTCTGGAATACACCCTTTCTGTATAGAGAGGGTTATCTCCGAGCATCATACTTACCTGCTAGGTTGAACAACTACATATGGCTAACTCCACTTTCGCAATAATTACCTGCCAAGAATAAAAATTAACGCTCCCCTGGTCATGCCTATGACTGGTCCCTCGCGCATGCGCAACCATCTTTTGAAGGCCATAATTTGTTATCTATCAGAAGATGAAACCGTGGGGAGGAGGGCGGGTTACCTAGCAGGTAAGTATGATGCTCGGAGATAACCCTCTCTATACAGAAAGGGTGTAATCTCCTTCGCATCATACTTACCTGCTAGGTTGAACAACTACATATGGCTACTTCAAGAATCCAAAGCTTGAATAGGAGGTGGGAGTTTCAAAAATCAATATAATTATACTCACCCCAAGATCCTGAAGTCAAATCACTGTCTTCTTTCTGATGTCAATACAGCTCGAGCAAACCTGCCGGTCTCTTGACTCATGTTTTTTAGATAATGATTGGTAAATGTTGACTCTGACTTCCAGGATGCAGCCTCCATGATCTCCTCCATTGAAATGCCTTTAAATAAGGCCATGGAGGTCGATAGACTCCTTGTATCATGAGCCTTTGCCATAGAAAAATCTGTGTCTGTGGACTCTTTATAACATCTCTCGATAGTCTGAACAATCCATCTTGAAATTGTGTCTCTTGAAGCAGCATGACACAAGTTATCCTTGTAAGTAACAAACAACTGTTCTACCCCCTTTCTGAACTTCTTGGTTCTTAAAAGGTATTGACTCAAAGCCCTACACGGGCAAACTAACCTGTCCTCCTCAACTGATGACAAACTAGCCATCTTTGGAAGAAAAATACGCTTTGAAACATATGACAAAGAATCATTCTTTGCCAAAAAACCAGGATGTGGAATCAAGGCTACACCTGTCTGATCCCATCTGATATGGCCCTCCTTACAACACAGGGCCTGTAACCCGCTTCTTCTTCTACCTGAAGAAATTGCAACTAAAAACACAGTTTTCAATGTTAAAAACTTTAACGGAACATGGATGAGAGGCTCAAACGGAGCCTTCATTAACATATTTAACACAAGTGTGAGACTCCAAGTAGGAGATAACTTTCTCTTAGAAGGTCTACTATTAAAGTAGGCCTTCAACAGCTTTTCTAATCTTGGGTGGTTACCCACTTTAACTCCATTCCAGCCGGGATGGATTAATGAAATAGCTGATCTATAACCTTGTATAGTACGAACCTGGAGATTCTTAACTGAAAAAAGATACTCCATGAAATCAGCAATCTGAGCTACAGTTGCTGAAAAAGGGTCAAACCTCTTCTCTGCTGCCCATTTTGAATATAGGTTCAGCTTAGCATTGTATGTCTGATATGTGCTAGGTCGTCTAGCCTCAACTGCTCTGTTTGCAACAGCTCTTGAAAATCCTTCCTCACTATACTGTCTCCTGACAGCTTCCATGCAGTCAACTTCAGTATGTCTGGGGATGGATGAAGCCAGCCGTTGTGAGGCTGCTTGATTATGTCCTCCCTCAGAGGTAATCTGATTGGGTGCTCTATCAGCAGATCTATTAGGTCTGGAAACCATGCTTGTCTCTCCCAGAATGGTGCTATTAAGATCAAGGTCATGTGTTCCTGACGGACCTTCCTGATCACCCGTGCTACTAGGGATATTGGAGGATATGCATAAGCATACATTCCTGTCCAATTCTGAGCTAGAGCATCTACAGCCAAAGCCTGGCTGTCTGGGACTGGAGACATGTATACAGGCAACTGATGATTTAGTTTTGAGGCGAACAGATCTATCTGAGGTTCTCTCCAAAAATAAAATACCTGGTTCAGTATCTGTTTCTGAAGAGTCCATTCTGTTGGAATGATCTGAGACCTCCTGGATAGAGCATCTGCAGTCAGGTTTAACCTGCCTGGTATGTGTATTGACTTTAGTTCTATCTTTTCTGTTATACAGAATTGGAGAAGTCTCCAGGTTAACATACAAAGTCCTGGAGAATGAGTTCCCCCCTGCTTGTTTATGTATGTTACTACTGTTGAGTTGTCCGACTGTACCAGAACCTTCCTTCCTTGTACTAGTTGACGAATCTGCGTAATTGCTAATTGAACTGCTTTCAGTTCCTTCCAGTTGATATCTCTCGATATCTCTTGTGGACCCCATCTCCCTGAGATCCTCAAATTCTCTATGTGGGCCCCCCAGCCCTCTCCCGACGCATCGGTAGTTAGGACTAAATCTACTGATCTGTCCGTCAGTGTTCTGCCTCTGAACACTGTTGTCTCCCCTCTCCACCAAAGGAAGGACTCTGTTAACAACTTGTTGACTGGGATGAGAGCATATATGTCTTTCGTCTTGGGTCTCCAATGATAAAGGAGAAAAAGCTGAATGGGTCTCATGTGTAGTCTTGCCCATGGTATGACCTCTATGCATGAGTTCATCAGACCCAGGATCTGAAGCACATACCGTACTTGAATACTCTCCCTCTGCTCTACTATGGAGAACAGTTTTCTTAGTGTTAAGATTCTTTCCCTTGGAGGAAAGACCAGCCCTAGGTCTAGACGGAAACAGGCTCCGATGTATTGGAAATCCTGAGTAGGGTAAAGCTGAGACTTCAGCCAGTTCGGAAGAAAACCTAACCTGGTTAGCAGTGGTATCGTGCTCTAAACTGCCGAGAATAACTTTTCTCGGAGTTGTTCTCGAAGAAGCCAATCGTCCAGGTATCCATGAGGATGGAACCTCTGACTCCTCAGATGACCTAGTACTACCGAGATTATCTTGACAAATACCCTTGGTGCTGAAGAGATTCCGAAAGGGAGAGCTACGAACTGGTAAGCTCTTCCCTGGAATGCAAATCTTAGATATCTCTGACTTTCTACATGAATAGGGATATGTAAGTATGCGTCTGTTAAGTCTATCGACGCTGCCCAATCGCCCTTGTTTAAGGCTAGGATAATAGATCTTAGATTTTCCATCTTGAAATGTTGGTATCTCACAAACTGATTTAGCGGTTTTAAATTTAGGATGGGTCTGAACCCCCCACTCTTCTTGGGGACAACAAAAAGGGTGTTGTAAAATCCCGGTCCTGGGTTTGATCCCAGTTCTACTATTGCCCCTTTTACAAGAAGGGCCTCGATCTCCGTTACGAGTACCTGAGCTTTCTGTTTGTTTGATGGAACACTGGTGAACTTCATAGCCTCTGACAAGGGCGGTGTTTGACTGAACTCTACTTTGTATCCCTTCGATACTACTCCCAACACAAATTTTTCTGTGGTTATCTCCTCCCAAGCTCTCACAAAATGGAGAAGTCTCCCCCCTACTGGTATCTCCTGTAATGGGACTATCATGGGAGGACTGAGGGTGTGATTCCTAGGGGTTCTGTTGCTGACCCCGTCCTCTCCCTCTATAGGAGTTTGAGGCCTTATTGAGGGGAAAACTAGAGGCTCCTCGTTTGTCCTTATTGTATGTTGAAGATTTCTGACTGTACTGATTAGCTAGTGGGGAAACAAACCCACGACCCCTACCGCTGTCTAGGCGTCTGAATTTCTTATCAGAACCTGACCTGGAGTCCTCTGACTTGTTAGTAGCAGTAGCCATAGCCGGTCTCTTGCCTGGACCTGACCGTTGGACATTACTCAAAGTTCGTGCCGTCTCTCTGACGTCTCTGATTAACTCAGATGACTGGTGTGTGATCTGCTGTACCTTGTTATTAAATAGTAAACCTCCAGCCGGAGGGACCTTCGACAGTTCACCGCGAGTGTTTCTGTCAAATATCTGCATAGCGTCTAGGTATAGATTCCTTCTAGCTAGGACACACCTAGAGGAAGCCCTGACTGACAAATCACCGACATCTGATAGCGTAGCAGCTAGACTACCCAGGAGTTGGGATATGGTCTCGTCAGACGTACCCGTCTCACCCTTCAGCCCTTTAGAAAGCGCTGTTAATATGTAAGATGCATGGGAAATAGCTCTCTGCTGATTTCTTAGTGACTGGTCTATGGACACAAAGGTATTATCCTTGTGAGCATCCTTTGGGTGTAGATCACTCTTACCAGACATCTTGCCCTTCTGGGTAACCGACTGAATGTATGTAGACACTGCCGCGTCTACTTCTGGAACCTTTCCAAACATGTCAAAGTCTGATTCAGGCCACCTATATTGAGACCTATGTCTCGATTTAAACGAGGCAAACTTGGGAAAAGATTTCTCAATCTCTTTCCACGAGTTAATCAGAAGGCCCTCAGCCGGTAAGGAAGGACCTGAGTCCTTGGGAGTATTGGGTAACCCCACAAATGTATCTGCAAGCATGGAAGTTCTTACAACTGTTTGTTCCTCTTTTGTTTCGATGTGCAGCATGTTCTGAATGTCTGCAATCATCTTATTCCAGGAAGGGGGGGTATCTCTATCCTGGGGAAACTCATTTCCATTATCAGAGTTACCGCTCACCGAGTCTGTCTCGGCTGACACACCAGTAATGGTATGAGAGGTATGAGTGAGTGGTCTAGTGTACTGAGAACTCATCCCAACTGATGACCTCTGTTCCTCAATCCACACACGTTTCTTAGAAGGGGAACCCCCATAGGAGACGGAATCATCAAAATCCTCCAAATCAAGTGTATCCTCGTTTTGGACCGGACCGACACTCGTGGCGGTAGCCGGAGCAGGAACCGGGGCAGACATAGCTTCTCTAATCATGCTCCCGATATCATCCTTGAAGCTCTTTAACTCCCCCTGAATGAGGTTAAGTACAACAGACTTAGTCATCCCCTTGCCTTTCGTACTTATAGTACTCGCAGTCGTAGACCGTGTGATCTTCGCCGACTTAGATGGCGAATCTGACCCCTTAGATGCCGAGTAACCCTCGGTCGATTCTGTGTCGGGAGACGCCTTCTCCCGGTTCTCAGCACTATGTGAGTTCTTTGACCCTTTACCAGGATCGTTAGAGTCGCAAGTAGTCGTATTTGACCCTTTACCAGGGTCTGACTTCTTGGATCTCGAAGACATGCCGGTCCCACGTGGACACGAGTCGCGGTAAACCACGAACGGCAAATAAATAATATGTACGTAAATAAAGATCGATACCGATCAAAAACGACTAAAAACAATCAGCGGAACCCTCTAACAGGCTTCCGCTACAATAGACACGACAAAATAACACACTTACTTGTATAAATGCCGAAATATGCGAATGCAATGTGGAAAGGCAGCTATTGAAAATGGCCGCCAAGAAAAAAGATGGTTGCGCATGCGCGAGGGACCAGTCATAGGCATGACCAGGGGAGCGTTAATTTTTATTCTTGGCGGGTAATTATTGCGAAAGTGGAGTTAGCCATATGTAGTTGTTCAACCTAGCAGGTAAGTATGATGCGAAGGAGATAAGAAGATTGCTGAAATTTAAGCCAATTCGATTCCTTTGGGCCCTGCCACTCAGCCCCTGGGGTCACCTGAGTTATGTAAAAAAAAAAAAAAAGTCAAAACCGTCAAAGTATCAAACTGTCATCTCATAGTTATAATTTCAATATTTCCAATTGAAAATGAACAAAATAAACCCAAAAGTATCAATTTCTTATACAAACTGTAGTATTAACTTAACCCCCTGCAAAGGGGCAAAAGTGGAGTCTGGGAGTCATGAAATTCATTATTTTGATAAAGCACCTGAAGACCTATCCATCTATGAAGATTATGTGTTTCCAGCTTATCTGAATCTGGAGAAGAATTCCAAGATGGCTAAAGCCCAAACTGTCATAGTATCAAACTGTCATTTCGAAGTTATAATGTCTATCAAGTTTCAATGATTTCCACTTGGAAATGAGCCAAATATACCTAAAAGCATCATGTTTCTATATAACTATAGTGAACTTTACCATAACTCCAGGGGATAAAGTGCTTTAAGACCCTTCCATCTATGTAGATTACTTGTTTCAAGCATATCTTGGTCTGGATAAGATTTTTTAATTTAAGCCAATTTGACCCCTTTTAGCCCCGTCCTCAGCCCTTTGGGGCGGGCCCGGACCCAAAGTGTCACAGTATAAAACCGTTATTTCATAGTTATAATGTTTGTCAAGTTTGAATAATTGAAAATTGATAATGAACCAAACATACCCTAAAGTATAATTTTCCTATATAAACTATAGTAAACTTTACCCCCTCCCCAGGGGCAAACATGGAATCTTGGGGTCATGAAATTCAACATTTTTATAAAACACCTCAAGACCCTTCCAACTATGAAGAGTGTTGGTTACCAGCCTTTCTCAGTCTGGAAAAGATGACTGTTGAAATTTCTGGCTATATGACCCCATTTTGGCTCCGCCTCTCAGTCCCCGAGGTTCAGACAGGGTTAAAAATGTCAAAGTATCAAAATCCAGTTTGAATGATTTCCAGTAGAAAATGAACAAAATATACACAAAAGGTGCATTTTCCTAAATAAACTATAGTAAAGTTCAATAGTAAAATCCTTAGCTACCCCAGTCAAAATCTACCATAAAATCCCATAGACATAGAAAGTCAATTTACTACTGATGATAAGCGGTGTGGTTTAGTAAGACGGTACATGTTATAAAGAGTATATGTCGGGCATCTTTGTTTTGAGATTCTGCTGTAGGCTTCAATATGCGTATAGTTACATATGAAATACGTGTAGTTTCTTTTACACAGTCAAATAGGAAAATTAAGCCCCATTATCATAGAAAAGTATCACTTATTATTGTTTGTGTGTAAGAAATCCGGTCTTGAGTCCATGTAAAAGAGCAACATTACGCAAGATACATGTACATGTCAGGATCCCGGAGAAGGGTCGAAGTTTTTTCCCCATTTTCGTTGAGTCTACAAACTCGGGTTCGAACTGGAAATCCAAGTATTATCACGAAAAAGCCAAATTGACCTATATGGTATATATACTGTACCTACTAAACGATATTTCTAATTACATTGCAGAATATCGGACAATTTGGTAATAAAACCTCATTTACCAAATACAATATTCACATGCATGCATATGCATACCGTTTTAATTCCTGGCGAATGGGTTGTAAATAACAAAATGGCACTAGTGGAACTGGACTGGGTCGATCGTCGGCGACCAGATAGCTCAATTGGTAGAGCGTCCAACATTACAGTCGTACCTGTGACCAACCCTTGTTTCAAGCATTTGGTGTATGCTTGACAAAGGGATACCCGAACCAGGGTTGTGTATTCGGGGGCGAAGACTTAGTAAAAGAAGGGAGAAATGTAGCTGAACTGCACTTGGTCGATTGTCGGCGACCAGATAGCTCAATTGGTAGAGTGTCCGTCTAGAGTTCGGAGGGTCCCTGGTTCGAACCTCGGTCTGGCAGTGCATTTTTCCTCGTGTTACATTGGTATACATAATTAAATCGGCTAACGTCCTCTTTTACATTATATACCGTATTATAACGTAACACATATAAAGTCAGTATGATGTACGAATTAAAGTATGGTCCATACTACATTGTATAGGGATACATGTTCATGTCTATTCCATTGAATTATATAATTTATCAGTGGCTTTCAATACAAAATTGAACCTCTGTGTGCGTTGCGATATCGTCTAAAATATACATTATTGTATTCAATGAATTAAGATGCATACAGTATACTTATATTAACCATTCGCCTCTTGGTAGCTAATTGAAACTAAACCTTATTTTACGTTACACTGATCATGCTAGTCCGAAATACCTGACCATCTCCTTCCCGTGAAATGTTTGTTATTCTTCTTCAAACTTCTTGTCTCTGCAAAGCACGGGCGCATATCTTACTCATATATCTGTAAATGCAAAAACACTTGGAACCAGTACGTTATTTATATATACACATGTATACATGTCTCTAATAAAATTAAAAGGTGCAACGCGGCTAGAATCCGTAAATTTCGTTTCAAATATTATAATGGATCTACATCTTTTGAACGTTTAAATTAAGTGATCAACGTGAATGAAAGTCTTGTAAACGTGGTGAAATATATATCGAACTGTCGAAATCTGACAGCAGCTGCAGATCATGGCCACTTACGCTGAAGAAGAAAGTGGACCAGACGAAATAGACAATTTCAAACCAATCTTTAAAAAATACAAAAGGAGAGATCGTCCGCTCGATGTTTCAGACGTCATTGATTTTGACAAAGGAAACAATTTGGATAAGGCAGGTATCCCCCGCTCCCCTCTTGCAACCCAGACACGTCAGTGTACGATCCTATAGCTATATTAGGGCTTTCAGTCGGTCCATGAGAGAATGTTTTGACTTTCCACTGTGAGCTTTGATTCTTGGGTTGTGAACACTGAATATTACATTGCTATCTTAGATACATGTAGCACAATATCTGCGTCCGCAGGGGGTTCGGTACAAATGTCTGAAATACACATGCTACATATACTGATATGGGTCACAGTACACACATAAACATGCTATACAGATATGGGTCACAGCACACATAAACAGGTTGGGGAAAACCACCAACTTGCGTATAATTAGTAATACGCAAATTCAACTATTATATTATACGCCAGTTGGAGTATGGATTTGCAAATAAAGTTTATTTTTGCATTTGTATTATGTTTCATGAATGAATAAATGCGAATTGGAAAAACCATTTGAAAAAGTTAAGATTTAAGTGATTTTGGCTATTTTTCGTAACAAATCCATACCCCTATTGGCATATAATAGGCGAGTTTGCGTATTATACGCAAGTTAGTGGTTTTCCTTGACCTGATAAACATATGCATGTTTATTTGTGATGTGACCCATATCAGTATAGCATATGTGTATTTCAGACATTTGTAACGAACCAATGTGCTACGTCCTTGCTACATTGTATCTATATGTCCGTGGTATATATAAAAACATGAACTGTATTTATTTTACAACAATTGTGAAACAAGTTATTTCAACTTATATTTATTACTCTTGTTGGCCAGGATGTTAGCGATGGGGGGGGTCTTAGTGCGGGAGGAAACCAGAGTACCCGAAGAAAACCCACATGATCGGGCAGGTGACCCCAACCTTTTAACGTCCGATTGGGGAATCAAACCCCGGCAAGTGCGTTATCCACTGCACCATCCGACCACCGTTGTCCGTGGTATAACAATATATGGTTAAGTTATAACGTACCTTGTTAAAAATCCTTTTATTTTGTGGACTTGATTGATCGCCAGTGATTCATCAATCTAGAGTTCAGAGGTAACCCTTGTTTCAAGCACAGGGTGAATGCTTAGCAATGTGTAAATAGTTGTATCTTCAGGTTGAAGACTTAGAAAAAGGAGGGAGGAATGTAGTGGAACTGGACTGGGTCGACAGTCAGCGACCAGGTAGCTCAATTGGTAGAGCGTTCGTCTAAAGTTTAGAAGGTCCTGGGTTCAAACCCCGGTCTGGCCGTTACATTTCTCTCTCTCCTGTAACAGTTGTATCATGAATATGTTCAGAAGTATATCTCTGATAATTGTTATAATTAATCATTACATTTGCATGTTTATATTATGATGCATGAAATTTGTAATTGTGGAGTTGTAATTGATTAGACATTTGACATGGTATGCAATTGCAAATTTACCAAAATATATACATAAACAGAGTAGATATACATGTACATTTATCATATAATTTGTCTGTTTTGTAACTGCAATTTATTTTTCAGGTTGAAAAGTTCAAGTTGGAGGATACAGGTCAATCTCTTTTAACAGGTCTGAAACCTGTGTGCGAATGGAAAGCATATTGTCTCAAATCTAATCCAGGTAAAACATGTTTAATAGCAAGGTGAACTCTACAGTAACTCTATTTAGCACTTGATCATATCAAGCTTCACAATAAGGTAAATTTTGAATCTGTCTTATTTTCATAATTATTTCAAATAAGAAGTATGCATGTACTGGGATTCATCAATCAATTTTTTTACATTGAGATGCTATTCATAAATATACCTATATTTCTTCAAATAGTTTAAAAAAAATGAATTTGAAAATTTTGCTTATTAAAGAAACTTGCTACAATGGCCGGGCTCCGTTACCACTAATACTCTGAGTGTACCTCAAATTAAGTTTCAGCTAAATTGAGCTTTACTGTCATGTAAGGAAAATGAAGGTTGAGCTTAGCTAGAGACAGACTGAAATTGTAGGTGGTTTCAGAGGCCAGACCCACCATTGGCAAAAGAAATGAAATACAATTTTGAATTGTTAAGATTGATATTCTGGATGTGCAAACATAAAACTTTGCATCAGATTTCAAGATACCCCAGCATTGATATTGATTATGTCAAACACTTAATTTGAAAGGCATTTTGGTTATGTATATTTTTGATACTATATCTTCATTTAAAAGTAAACATACAGGTTATTTCAGAAGGAAAAAAACCAGAACAACCTTTAGCTTAAATTATCGAGAACTGACACAAGACAGGACACAAATGTTTCAAAATGTATGCAATTTGATATGTCCATGTTCTGTTTTATTTCAGGCTTCCTGTTCATAGTCAACCCGTTTGATAATGGGTACCAGAGGTACTGGGTGTCTCGCTGTGTGAAGGATTATCCATGTCGACCCAATGTCAGAAACTTAGATGCTTACATGGATGTGGGGGATGTCAACATTTGGGACACTGCTATTAGCACACACAAGTAAGCACTTTCAGTTGAGTATCTGTATAAGTTGACATAGTTGTGACACTTTGAATGTGAAATGATGGAGGGACTGGAAGGAAGCTAAATATGTGTCATGATACACTGGGGTTCCCCAAGAGGGGTAGGGGTAGGTTTAATAATGTTTATCTACTGTTTACTGGAAGCAATGCATGCAATACATCCTTGAACTTTCCTGGTTTCATTGTGTATGTCTCCGGTATCCCGACCTACCCTAGATTTTCTTGCCAACCCTAGAAATTGTATCACCTGCTTGTATCTAAAATTAATGTATTAGCCAAGCAAAGCTCACAGACAATTGTTAAAATGAACCTTATATGCCATTGACATGCTTCACTGTTAGTGTAAAATACTGCTGTGAGAAAGGGGGACATGTATTTTTTTTTGGTGAAAAAAGAAGTTATTATTTCAAAAATATTCATCCCACTAGTTCTCAATGTGTCTGTTTGTAGTTAAAAGTCTGTATCAGTTATAAAAAATAATATTAGCTAGGAGTTTCTAAATTTTTTAAGGCGATGATTGTAAGTTGTTCATTATATTGTTATATTGACCCGATAAAACAAAATTAACCTATTCCAATTACTCTGTTAGATTCATACCGCAAAGTTTTTACCTCTCCAAAAGTCTGTTATTGAACAAATTATTCCCCATCTCTTATTCTCTTTATAAAACTGAGTTGTTCATATTTTGTTTTTGTTACAGAGATGACATAACCGACAAGGAGAGCCTGATGATGAAGCTGCGTTGGGTAACCATGGGATACCACTACCACTGGGGCACAAAGGTAGGTAACTGTTCATACAATGTATATCATAACTCTCGTCATGGTTCAATAGTAGATACAATTTAACAGTGTGGCCCCTTTTGCATATTTTGATTATACCAGCTGAATCTGAAAAGAAAATGACACGCTCAGATCTGATTTGAGGCTGATCTCAAGAATATTCGGCACACGCATATTGAGGGGTCAAGACGTGCCTGACTGAAACAAAAATGCTGACTATTGCTAGTTTCCATGATTTCCTTATAAAACAAGGTCGAGTCACATGTTTAAATATTTTAGGATATGTAATAAAATTTAGTGGGCATGTGAAAGGAGGATACACTATTCTTGATACGTTGTTATGTATTTGCCACAAAGCTCTGAAACTGCCATTTTATCTCTGCCTACACTTGGGTCAAAATTTCTGAATATGTCTGTGGTACTTGAACCGTTTTAACCTGGATACATGACGGTTTCAGACCTTTATTGGTTAATTACTATCAACAGGAAACAAGGGTCAATAACTCTTTGTGCAGTTATTATATCTGGGGAGCAGAGGTTGTTTTATCATCACCCAACAACACAGCATGGGGGCGGGGCATAGAATGAAAATATTCACTGTTATTAACCTCTTAATGTGTTGGATGGGGATATACATGTAGTAGTGATATATTTATGAGAGAATGATAGAATTTTTCACCCCCTTGGAGGTGAGATAGGAGAATCTCAACACGAGGGGGAAGATTCTTTTAATTTCCAAACACGAGTCTTTGCCGAGTGTTTGGCAACTTAAGAATCTTTCCCATGAGAGTTGAGATTCCCCTATCTCACCCACAAGGGGGTGAATGATTCTTTTTCTCTTACTCTGTTCTCCCAATTTGTATCATATACACAATATAATGATAACGTTACATGCTAAATTCAGGGTTGACGTGACGTGACGTTGATGGATTGTTGACGTGACGTCATTGTATTGTTGAAGTGAGGTCATACTATTGTTATGAATAGGGGAATCCCCCCGTCTCAACCCTAGGGTGAGATAAGGAAATCTCCTCACACCGGTAAAAGTGTGAATACACCTGTCCAGGGTAAGAGAACAAATGTTTGTTCATCAGAATATATCCATTGTTTACTCTGCCTCAGAAATACTACAAAGACAGTAAAGCTCCATTCCAAGAAGATATGTCACGCTTGGGTCGCTACGTAGCCAGTGCCATCGGATACCCCAAGTTCTCCCCAGAGGCTGCTGTCCTCAACTACTATCACCTGGACTCGTCCCTCAGCGGCCACACAGATCACTCCGAGTTTGACCATTCTGCACCACTCATATCCTTCAGGTAACTTTAAGTCTACCGAAAAGTATTTCTAACCCACTGCAAAATAGATCATTCATAGGGCTGCAATGATATATCGCAATATTTTGAACACAGTACGATACACAATATATTTTGGTAGGTTACGATACACCTACAATATTTTTTGAATTTTGTCATATTTGGTCTACTTATATCAGTGTGTGAAACTTTAAAGTCATGTCCATTTTGGACCAAGTCTATTTCCAGTGGAAACATTGCCATTAAAAATCTGCAACATATCTTTTCTCCTACTTTGTTTCTACTGTTACTATACGGTTCTTGATACATAACGTATCGTGACCACAGTATTGTGATACATATCGGATCGTGACCACAGTATTTTGATACATATCGTATCGTGACCACAGTATTGTGATAAATATCGTATCGTGACCACAGTATTGTGTTACATATCGTATCGTGACCACAGTATTGTGATACATATCGGATCGTGACCACAGTATTTTGATACATATCGTATCGTGACCACAGTATTGTGATACATATCGTATCGTGACCGCAGTATTGTGATACATATCGTATCGTGACCGCAGTATTGTGATATCCTATCGTCATGTAAATGTATCCTTGCAGCCCTAAAAATCCATGGCATAAAGCATTGTTAATGGGAATATTGATGGCAGTAACTCATCAATGAGCATTGGGGTATTCAATGATGAAAATGTTAGTTGAATGGGTAGGGTCCCAACTGTTGTATAGTTAATAAAAATTTTTGTTAAAACATTGTTGTTCATCAGACAGGTGTTCACTCCAGATTCCATAATTCTCTCAATAGTAATGCATTGTATGTAATGAAAATAATAATTATATGTACCAGGTAGTACCAGTGCGGCGAGGTCTGTCACAAATATAAATGAAACATATTTAGATTACAAACAGTTACCTAACAAATTAATATAGCCACACATACCTTCATACATGATGTGACCATATTAATTCAACTTAAATTGAGATCAAAACAACTTGTAAACAAAATTGTTGACGCTGTAATTATATTCCTAATTAGCCATGATTACAAACCTTATGTTCTTATTTGCTTCCAATGAATAAACTGTTACTCTAACAATGTCAATGTATTCAATATAATAAACTGTTACTCTAACCATGTCAATGTATTCAATATAATAAACTGTTACTCCAACAATGTCAATGTATTCGATTTAATAAACTGTTACTCTAACACTGTCAATGTATTCAATATAATAAACTGTTACTCTAACCATGTCAATGTATTCAATATAATAAACTGTTACTTTAACAATGTCAATGTATTCAATATAATAAACTGTTACTCCAACAATGTCAATGTATTCAATATAATAAACTGTTTCTCTAACAATGTCAATGTATTCGATTTAATAAACTGTTACTCCAACAATGTCAATGTATTCAATATAATAAACTGTTACTCCAACAATGTCAATGTATTCGATTTAATAAACTGTTACTCTAACAATGTCAATGTATTCGATTTAATAAACTGTTACTCTAACACTGTCAATGTATTCAATATAATAAACTGTTACTCCAACAATGTCAATGTATTCAATATAATAAACTGTTTCTCTAACAATGTCAATGTATTCGATTTAATAAACTGTTACTCCAACAATGTCAATGTATTCGATTTAATAAACTGTTACTCCAACAATGTCAATGTATTCAATATAATAAACTGTTCCTCTAACAATGTCAATGTATTCGATTTAATAAACTGTTACTCCAACAATGTCAATGTATTCAATATAATAAACTGTAAGTTTAACAATGTCAATGTATTCAATATAATAAACTGTTCCTCTAACAATGTCAATGTATTCGATTTAATAAACTGTTACTCCAACAATGTCAATGTATTCAATATAATAAACTGTTTCTCTAACAATGTCAATGTATTCGATTTAATAAACTGTTACCATAACAATGTCAATGTATTCAATATAATAAACTGTTACTCCAACAATGTCAATGTATTCGATTTAATAAACTGTTACTCTAACACTGTCAATGTATTCAATATAATAAACTGTTACTCCAACAATGTCAATGTATTCAATATAATAAACTGTTTCTCTAACAATGTCAATGTATTCGATTTAATAAACTGTTACTCCAACAATGTCAATGTATTCAATATAATAAACTGTTTCTCTAACAATGTCAATGTATTCGATTTAATAAACTGTTACCATAACAATGTCAATGTATTCAATATAATAAACTGTAAGTTTAACAATGTCAATGTATTCAATATAATAAACTGTAAGTTTAACAATGTCAATGTATTCAATATAATAAACTGTTACTCTAACCATGTCAATGTATTCAATATAATAAACTGTTACTCTAACCATGTCAATGTATTCAATATAATAAACTGTTACTCCAACAATGTCAATGTATTCGATTTAATAAACTGTTACTCTAACACTGTCAATGTATTCAATATAATAAACTGTTACTCTAACCATGTCAATGTATTCAATATAATAAACTGTTACTCCAACAATGTCAATGTATTCGATTTAATAAACTGTTACTCTAACACTGTCAATGTATTCAATATAATAAACTGTTACTCCAACAATGTCAATGTATTCAATATAATAAACTGTAAGTTTAACAATGTCAATGTATTCAATATAATAAACTGTTACTCCAACAATGTCAATGTATTCGATTTAATAAACTGTTACTCCAACAATGTCAATGTATTCAATATAATAAACTGTAACTTTAACAATGTCAATGTATTCAATATAATAAACTGTTTCTCTAACAATGTCAATGTATTCGATTTAATAAACTGTTACTCCAACAATGTCAATGTATTCGATTTAATAAACTGTTACCCTAACAATCTCAATCTATTCAATATAATAAACTGTTACTCTAACAATGTCATTGTATTCAATATAATAAACTGTTACTCTAACAATGTGAATGTATTCAATATAATCAACTGTTTCTCTAACAATGTCAATGTATTCAATATAATAAACTTTAAAGCAAAAGTAAATAATTATAATGTCTCTGGCAACGACATGTGAAAATCATGAATAAAAATTCCCAACAATCTAAGGGGAGATAATTAATTTTGTTTTGTTTTCATGATACTGGTAATATTTGTAGGTTAGAATCTACTGAACAAAGTTATTGATTTTATTTTCAGTTTCGGACAAGATGCCATATTTCTGATAGGAGGAGAGACGAAGGAGACGGAGCCGAGTGCTGTGTTTTTACGGAGTGGGGACATTTGTGTGATGAGTGCCTCGGCCAGACTTGTTTATCACGCTGTTCCGCGAATAATGGAGACAGATCCACAGAGAAACCACAGGTGTTTCGACCTATCAGACATCAAGCTCGATTCGGAGAGCTGTACATCGGCTAGTTGTGATTCGGCTGCACACAGACACGTTGTAGAAAGACTACATAGTAATGATTGGGACCTGATGTCAAAGTATCTAAGCCAAACACGAATTAACTTTAACATAAGACAGGTCCTTGTGCCGGACCGAGAGTTCCCGGCAGAGACTTGAGTAGTGAATCGTCATTTTAATATATATTTAAAATAAAAAATCAAGGCCAAATAAAAAAGGATCTGTCTCTGTTTCAAAAATAAGGGAAGGTGTTAGTAGATAGTTTGTGTTTCAGTAGACTTCTGTATTTAAAATGGAGCTTCACTAGCTAAAAATGTAAAGGACCAATTTATTTCAGGTTGATATATAGAAATATATAAGTGAAAGTACAGGTAGTAGGCGACAGATTGTTTTTTATTTGGCCTAAAAACCTACATTGTCTTTCCCATTAAAGTGTATATAACATGTACAATGTGTATGTCCATCACATATGGATTTTATTTCTTATTTTGTAAACGAAATTCAACAGAAACATGCCTTAGTTGTTGTGTCTTCTTCTGAAAGAATCTACATGTTTCCCATCACTTCTTCCTATCCCTTTTCATGTTTGATCAGATTTGTAAGTATAGCCAATAGCTAGTTAGTTATGTGGAACTCTAGCTGCCATTGTTGGTCAAGCCAATGCTGACAGATCATAGAAACTGGCCCCACTTGATTAAGAAGGCAATAAATAACATCCAAACCTAATGCAGGCTCAGAGAGGCCGTTGTAGTTGTGAATCTACCTGTCCGTCCGTCGGTCTGTCCATCCATCTATCTGTCCATATATATCTGTCAACCCATCTGTCCACACTTCAGTTTATAGAGATTATGTCAGGATTCAAGAAAATTTCTAAAAAAATAGATAAGTTAATACACTGTTACATGTATATGAAGATGTTAAAGAGTAATTAAAAAAAAGTTCCAATGTCAAGGTCACTGTCACTAAAAATAGAACAGGGGGTATTATGTTAAGAATACATTGTACTGTCCTTTCTGATCTGCCAGTGTTGATTTGAAGGAAGGTGTTTGTGTTGGAGAAATGTTTCCCTAATCACAAAGGCAGGTTTAGATGGTGCACTTGTGATCTAATGTTTGAAAAGATTAAGTTGTAAATCATCACATAAGATTTTTATTTTTTTTTATTCAAAAAATACATTTATTGAAAACTTAGACCAAGTGAAATTCAGTATGGATACAATACGTACAGATGACTATACCAGTATAAGTACGTTTATAAATATAATGATGAAAGTTACTGAGAGATTTCGATCTTTCTTCAAGATGATTACAGACTTCATAAAGAATTCACTCAAAAGTCCGTGTCCATAAATCCTGGTGTGCTGTCTAAATGTTGTCAATACTGGAACAGATTATCCCCTGTTCATTAAGTACATTTACAAATCATGAATGTTACCGAAAGAATGTCGACTCCTTCATAATTCTTTTAGATAATTATGGGCTTTTCACAGAAGGACAGATACACTTTATCCTTGTCTACTGTCTAAAACATTGTCAACACTGGAATTGATTATCCCCAGTACAGACAGAATCCAGCCTATGAAATGACTTGAAATTTTATCCTTCGGATGCTGGTTGAACTTTTGCGCCTTTTCCGATGAATTTCCGGAAGAATTTTCTCGGCCTGAATTTTCTGGTCTTTCTGTCAGTACTGCTGTTTTTGTTGGTCAGTTTTGTCTTGCATACTGAGAAATACACCAGACCGTCACCAACAGAAGTACACGTATTCCAACTATCCGCCATAGTGGCCAGGAAATTTAAGTTGCACTGTCCAAGTCCCCTCTTAGCCTCGAAAAGTTCAACTGGACATCTGTGAATGTGTTTCTTCTCTTTGTCAAAAATATCCAAGGTACCACGATCAAACAAAGGCACCGCCTTCACACCCGGTACTCTCTCTCTCTGTGGAGCTCCGGTCGTCATAATTCACTGATATTCGTTAGCAAAATATAAACGCGTAAGCAAAGGCTGAGCAGTAAGTGTAAATATTGCGTAACTAGGAAGTTATTGCCTATGACGTCAGACCAATTGTGACGTCACAATATTACATATTCGGTACATCGGCAGTGGCAACAGCGTTGACCCTTCCGCGTTCTCTTCCGAACTAAGATTTTTTTTCAAAAACAGTCTTATGATAATTACGGTTTTATTTATTATAATGATCGTAATTCATTGAAGTGGAGGATAAATGATAAACCTTAAAAAGGTCGAATCACGTTATGTTAATCACGTCACGAGATATGTTGGCAGTGACAGTCATTGTATACGCCCGCCAGTCACTGGCTACACATCGTCTTTTACTCACTGTCTACACATCGTCCGTCCGTCACTGTCTACACATCGTCCGTCAGTCACTGTCTACACATCGTCCGCCAGACACTGTCTACACATCGTCCATCAGTCACTGTCTACACAACGTCTGTTACAGTCACTGTCTACATCGTCCGTCAGTCACAGTCTACACATCGTCCGTCAGTCACTGTCTACACATCGTCCGTCAGTCACTGTCTACACATCGTCCGTCAGTCACTCTCTACCCATCGTCCGTCAGTCACTGTCTACATCGTCCGTCAGTCACTGTCTACACATCGTCCGTCAGTCACTGTCTACACATCGTCCGTCAGTCACTGTCTGCACATCGTCCGTCAGTCACTGTCTATACATCGTCTGTTACAGTCACTGTCTAAATATCGTCTGTTACTCACTGTCTACACATCGCGGTCGTCCGTCAGTCACTGTCTACCCGTCGTCCGTCAGTCACTGTCTACACATCGTCCGTCAGTCACTCTCTGCCCATCGTCCGTCAGTCACTGTCTACATCGTCCGTCAGTCACTGTCTACACATCGTCCGTCAGTCACTGTCTACCACACCGTCCGTCAGTGACTGTCTATACATCGTCCGTCAGTCGCTGTCTACACATCGTCCGTCAGTCACTGTCTACCCATCGTCCGTCAGTCCCTGTCTACCACACCGTCCGTCAGTCACTGTCTACCACATCGTCCGTCAGTCCCTGTCTACACATCGCCCGTCAGTCACTGTCTACACATCGTCCGTCAGTCACTGTCTACCCATCGTCCGTCAGTCCCCGTCTACCACACCGTCCGTCAGTCACTGTCTATACATCGTCCTTCAGTCACTGTCTATACATCGTCTGTTACTCACTGTCTACACATCGCGATCGTTCGTCAGTCACTGTCTACCCGTCGTCCGTCAGTCACTTTCTACACATCGTCCGTCAGTCACTGTCTACCACCCCGTCCGTCAGTCACTGTCTACACATCGTCCGTCAGTCACTGTCTACAAATCGTCCGCCAGTCACTGTCTACACATCGTCCGTCAGTCACTGTCTACCACATCGTCCGTCAGTCACTGTCTACACATCGTCCGTCAGTCACTGTCTATACCTCGTCCGTCAGTCACTGTCTATACGGTTTTATTTATTATAATGATCGTAATTCATTGAAGTTGAGGATAAATGATAAACCTTAAAAAGGTCGAATCACGTTATGTTAATCACGTCACGAGATATGTTGGCAGTGACAGTCATTGTATACGCCCGCCAGTCACTGGCTACACATCCTCTTTTCCTCACTGTCTACACATCGTCCGCCAGTCACTGTCTACACATCCTTCATCAGTCACTGTCTACACAACGTCCGTCAGTCACTGTCTACATCGTCCGTCAGTCACTGTCTACACATCGTCCGTCAGTCACTGTCTACATCGTCCGTCAGTCACAGTCTACACATCGTCCGTCAGTCACTGTTTCCACATCATCCGTCAGTCACTGTCTACATATCGTCCATCCGTCACTGTCTACACATCGTCCGTCAGTCACTGTCTATACATCGTCTGTTACAGTCACTGTCTACATATCGTCTGTTACTCACTGTCTACCCATCGTCCGTCAGTCACTGTCTGCATCGTCCGTCAGTCACTGTCTACACNCACATCGTCTGTTACTCACTGTCTACACATCGTCCGTCAGTCACTGTCTACACATCGTCCGTCAGTCACTGTCTACACACCGTCCGTCAGTCACTGTCTATATATCGTCCGTCAGTCACTGTCTACACATCGTCTGTTACTCACTGTCTACACGTCGTCCGTCAGTCACTGTCTACACATCGTCCGTCAGTCACTGTCTACACAACGTCCGTCAGTCACTGTCTACCACACTGTCCGTCAGTCACTGTCTATACATCGTCTGTTACTCACTGTCTACACATCGTCCGTCAGTCACTGCTACCCATTCTCCGTCAGTCACTGTTTCCATATCGTCCGTCAGTCACTGTCTACACAACGTCCGTCAGTCACTGTCTTCAAATCGATGTATTTGTCAGTATATAAGACAAAACTGAACAAAAACTTGATGAAGCCAAAATATGCTTAATATATGAAATATTATCGTCAAATAATACAAAAGAACCGATGATCTTTTTTTAAGTCAGAGCTTTCAGATGACTCTTGTCATTTTTAGCAAAACAAGACGTCAAAAAGACGTTCCGACTCTAGTTCTTATGTCAAGGCATGTATTAAATAAAGACATGTCCATTAAAACCAGAGAGTCTAAGTATACATACTCACGATGGCAGTCTACTGACAGCCCTGCAACGGTACTTTATAAAAGATAACAGTCACACAAGTCGACAATATAAGGCCGAGGCTTTATTGCCATGCTCGCCCAATTGGCATTTATAGCAAAAGTCCAAATCAATTCAATCAACGAATTCATTGTCTCCACTTGAGACCACACGAATTCAATTAAATAGTCCCGAACACTTCCGGTCAAAATTCCGTCTCCATTTTAAGTAATAAGTAAGAGAATTCAAATGTTCAAATTCAAATATTCTATTCCAAGAGTAACGACTTGGGTTTTCCCAACGTTAACTATGAATCCTATATTATAAAGCACTCACATGCGCAATAGTCCTCGTAAATTGATAACATGTTCAAACCTATAGAAATGTAAATATTGACAGAATTTTGATATTTAATTATTTACATTCCGGTGTGCACGAAGATCTTCAACAAGCCATATACCTGATATTTACTGTGCGATTAATGTTAGTCGAAGTTTCGTCGGACAGACACCGCCTTACACAGTTCTCTCCGAAAATGTATCCATAGAACTCAAATGATCATCTCCAAACCAGATAAAACATGCCATACAAAACAAAACGGGGGAGCAACAATACATTCAGAACACCATATTTAAAGAGAAACATATTAATAGAGGGGAGGTAGAAAAGGGGGGGGGGGGGGGGGGGGGGGTCTTGACTGATCTATCAGTAGCCGAGACAGGATATGAAGATCGCGCATGCGCCCTTCGCGAATTAAGTTGCATTGGGTAATGACGTAATGTACATCACGGCGTTTACAAAACAAATTTCACGGAGACATACTTTGATAACATAATTTATTTGGAAAGAATAAAACTCGTAATTCACATGTATTCGTCCGCCATAAATTGGCTTATGCATGTAGCAACCTTTATATATAATAGTACACGAGCGCCGCCTGGTGTGTAGTGACGCGGTATACCTTCTCATAGTATATGTAATTTGTATTTAAGGATTGGTTGTCATATTTTTGACGTTTATTGGCGTGTAAACTACATCGGGCTTGCGATATATTGAAGGGTGCGCATTAGCGCACCATGTTAAATATATTGCAAGCCCAATGTAGTTTACACGCCAATAAACGTCAAAAATATGACAACCAATCCTTATATTTATATTCCAAACCAACAATATTAGTTGTGCAATGTTGCGAGTATAATTAATTGCTGTTTTAAAACTCTTATAAACACCGACTGGGTCAGCGGTAAATTGTTCGGAACAGCCGGGTAGTTTCGCATTTCACAGTCGTTGTCAAGGGCAACCAGGCCGACAAAAACAATAAACAAGAAAGTTCCACAGTAAACACATCAATTTAATAATAGATTTTTTTTATTTAAATGCATATATGTCAGTTACCAATTTGTATACTAACATGTGACCATTTTAATATATGTTGTGGTCATTTGGCGATTTAACTGTCATACAATAACATTTTAAGACACAACACAGCGGAACATCGCCACTTGGCGGTAATTAGGTCAGTATATCACTACACTGACCTAATCCCCGTTGTAGTTCATTGGAAAATATGTTACAATGGGACAAGTAGAGTTATCTAGGCCCTATGCAGTGCAAATGTAAATATATAAGTGTGCACTAGTGTACTTAACTTTCACAGTAACTTTACACTGCTGCGCTTTAACGTTTCCAGTTCTAAACAACTTGAACTAGAAACCCGTTTACGTGACTGGGAAATCATTTCTCTATCCCACTAAACGTGAAGGTGTGTTTACATCAATTGTTATCCTGTATCCAATAAACAGTCAAGCTCTTAATTCAGCCTCCGCTGATATGTTTTTTTTACATTTTATGTACCGTGCCACAGGTTACAATGTAACTGTGACGATTGAAACAGACACTTTCTTTGAGGTTAGGAGACTTAAAATTACCAGCAAATCAAACTTCATACTTAACGAGGTAAAATTGAACAACTAAAGGTTGAGTAAGACCAAAGATAATCTAATTTGTTGTATGATTCAGCAAAAAATATACCATTATGAAACAGTATGTAATCGACTTGTCGTTGTACTCTTGTTTAAAGTATTTCTTGGCACGCGGAGAACATCTCTACAAGGTTAAGTTATTCATTCCGTGTTCTTGAATACACAACGGCCCTTTTTATGTGCGAAATTTTCCCAAAGATTCAGACATCGTTTTGTGGTTTTGAATGAAATTTTGTCGAGTCCATAAAACAGTTCACATAAAAGATATAGGCATAGGGATTGCACGACGTTTTTTTAATTTCCATGCCGGTATATTTCAATTCCTACTCAAGTGGATTCAATGCAACTACCAATTGTAACTTGTTTCATTTGCCGATGAATTTGAACAGATTAGCATTGCCTGTGCGTATGATTTTGCGAAGGGAGATAACTATTGACATGTTTAAACAAAGATACCACTTGAGATTTCACATTTTTAGGTCACCTGAGCTTTGCTCAAGTGACCTATTCCAATCACTTTCCGTCAGTCGTCGTCCGTCGTCCGTCGTGCGTCGTGCGTAAACTTTTTACATTATCAACTTCTCCTCAAGAACCAGTAGATGGAATTTTTTCAAACTTGGTCAGAATCATCCTTGGTAGATGAGGCTACCAAATTGTAAAATTGGGATTCCTACCCCAACCCTAGGGGCCAGCGCAGGGCCCAAAAGGGAAAATTAACCAATATTTCAAAAATCTTCTTCTCCAGAGGTATTACAGTCATGTTCTCTGCATGGATGGAAAGATCATCAGGGGCTTTATTTAAATTGTAAATTTCAGGGCCCCCGATCTATCCGTTCTCCCTTGGGGAGGGGTAAAGTTTACTTTAGTTTATATAGGGAAACAACACTTTTAGGTATATTTTGACAATTTCTGTTGGAAATTATATTTACTTGGTCAGAATCATCTTTGGTGGATGACGGTATCACATTGTAAACTTGGAATTACTGCCCCATCACCAGGGGTTAGAGCGGGGCCCCAAAGGAAACATTTACAAATATTTTAAAATTCTTATCCTTTGATGACATGACAAGTATTGTATTTCACTTAGTTAACATGCTGATTTCCACATCACATCTAAACAATAAAATAAAGCTACCAGTACCTATGATATAACTCAGGTGACCGCTAAGGCCCTTGGGCCTCTTGTTTATTGAAGCAACACAAGAAATTGTTCAAACAACCAAAAACGAATCAACAAAATATTATCAGCTCACGGTTGCTAGCGAAGGTGACAAGTCTTGTACTGCCCTAAAATTTCTCCTTCCAGCTACCCATTCTGCCTTGTGTAAGTAGGCAACCCCCGGTACAGTTCGTTACAAATGTCTGAAATACAGGGACACATATCATTCCATAACTGATATGACTCACAGTACACATAAACAAACATACATGTATACACATATGCTATACTGATATATAGGTCACAATACACATACACAACATTTATACACATATGATATGCTGATATGGGTCACAGTACACATAAACATACATTTATAAACATATGATATACTGATATGGGTCACAGCACACATAAACATACATGTACATGTTTGTTTATGTGTACTGTGACCCATATCAGCATATCATATGTGTATAAATGTTGTTTATGTGTATTGTGACCTATATATCAGTATATCATATGTGTATACATATATGTTTATGTGTACTGTGACCTATATCAGTATATCATATGTGTATAAATGTTGTTTATGTGTACTGTGACCTATATCAGTATATTATATGTGTATAAATGTTGTTTATGTGTATTGTGACCTATATATCAGTATAGCATATGTGTATACATGTATGTTTATGTGTACTGTGACCTATATCAGTATATTATATGTGTATAAATGTTGTTTATGTGTACTGTGACCTATATCAGTATATCATATGTGTATAAATGTATGTGTATGTGTGCTGTGACCCATATCAGTATATCATATGTGTATGTGTATTTCAGAAATTTGTAACGAACTCTTGTTGTAAATCGATGTCCCGTCTTATACGAAGTACAGTCGATCAGCCAAATGTCATATTAAATGTTTCGTACTTTCAAACTACGTCTGGTTTCCTTTGTAATTCGACATTCAATAATGCCGCTTCACATTCCAGAAGATGTAGAACCTTGAAATTAAGCGTCTCTCCACTTCGAGCTAATAAAAAGATGGCTGCCGTAGACTTGCAGCTGAGCCTGTGCACCGCGTCTAGACATTATTCTTCCTCGATGATGCATCAGCAATTTTGATATCTTAAGAATTCGTCAGCAAAAAAAATATATTACATTTAAATTATGGTTTTGTGTTTTGTTTCTACATATTGTATTGAACTATCAACGTACACCATCATGTTGTATGATGGTCCTTCAATGACGGACTATATTTTTTTTACATTACGTCAATATATGTTTTACGTAGACTTGCACAAGCTCCAGAACCTGTAACAAACGATCAGAATGGACTTCACAAGTTCCAATTATTGAAAAAAAGTGTTGATTGAAATATAAGGATTGAATCTTTCTTTGGTCGATTTCATGGGGTGATGAGTTATGTTGGTCTTGAAACAAATTCAACATGGACTGCGAAATGAACGCAAATCGATTTGATATGGATGAAACCGATTTGCGTTCATACCGGCATGAACATTTAAAAAACGCAGTTCAATCCATACATTTAAATTTTTACTATATAACAATCGTTTAACTTTATCTATTTATTCTTAAACTATTTATTTATTTACTACATTGTGTATATGCGTCGTCCTTTAAACGACATTGGCGGAGCAGCCCTATTTAACTAAAATTGGCGCCAATAATTAACCGTAGTCATTAACGTTTGACACATGGACATTCTCCATGTTATCCGAAGCGAAGTGATAAGACTCTCATTGAACTTATAACGTCGTAAGTACACTACGTGTTACGTCACGAGAGTTTCTGCTTTCATACTCAAATAATATGCAATGCTGCTGGTGATATTTATATAGTGGGTTGCAGCACAAATGTAAATATATAGTTATGAATCGTAATGAAAAGTTTTATTTGGGTTACACATCATATATCGTAGCAATCGAGAACCGTCGGCAATTTCCGTAAAAGGGCATTTTTGTGCGCTATTATAATCATTGCTTATTAATGAAGAACTCTTCAGGAAAGGAGTTAAATGTTACAGTAAAGCAGCATTATCCTTAACAACAGTGCCGTCCAATCTAATTAAAATTATATCTTTACATCGCTCCCGTTTACTGATATGTCGCGTTGAAGATCAAACAACATCCCATAAAGGGTCACGTCAGAGGTCAACATGAATACATTATCGTATTTATAACAAGCCAATCAAAACGCGACATAACTCTTTCTTTCAACCAATCAGAAAGCAGGACCTGTAGCATTTAATGCAGACACCTCGTAGCCCAAAATCCACTTTTTCGTCTGGTCCAGTGATAGTTTGAATATTGCGAAGCCTGTCATTGGTTAATTTTAGTTTCAGGTTGTTAAACTTTTTAACGACAACATCACCAGAAGAGGAAGTCTCTCTTATTTCAAAGCAAAATCCACAAATTGTACAAACGTTGTCTTGTAGATAGACACGGCGTGGTGTCATGGGCGCCGCCATTTTCGATGCTCATTTGACACCTCTCGGTCTTTTATCATAGCAAGTGTGTTCCGAAATCATTACATCATCACTTACAGAAATGCGTAAGCTCTCATCTGATTGGTTAATGCAAAGGTCGCCTGAACATGACCCTCTACGGGATGTTGTTAGATCTTCAACGCGACATATCAGTAAACGGGAGCGATGTGAAGATATAACTTTAATTAGATTGCAGTGCCGTCTACACGACGATATGTCCAAATAATTCTCTGCATTATAATTAGTTGGTTTGCTGAATATTGTTTTGACTAAGCAGATCTAGGGGATTCACTTATTCACTAAATATTGTTAGAAAATGATCATCACAACAGCTACTGTCTATTCCACTTACAGGTCTCTTGTGGTCATCATTTAATGCATTGTTGAAACAGACTTTCACGACCCTTACCATTTTCTACTCGCAGAGTTATTTACGGAAACCTCCAGACAAGCTGCAGTCTAAACCGACTTGGAAATGAGGCCTCATGGCCAGTCGCCCAAAGGCTGGTTAGAGTGAACCAGAGGTTCAGGAAATTTTAAATATGATTACAACAAAACAGAGAACACCTGTCCTGATATCATTTTCTGCTATGGATTTGCTGAGACAAATAAGATTGATGTATTTTGAGGATTTAGTTTGCTTTGATAGCACTTCCTTCTCACTGACACTAATTTGAATGTTTCACTAATCACTGCACAAAATTAGCCAATAACCAAACTTTGAGCAACCAGGACCAGATCTTCATTTATTACAACGTCTTACTCAAATGCATTTTTTATCAGATTTACTTGTATTTTCTATGGATAAGTGCAACGAAGTAAAAAATATATATATAAAGTATGACAACAAATTATTTTGAATGAACCAACTCCCATGTGGATACGTTAGGGAGCGGGTCCTGACAAGGCCTTGGTAGTATCGGAGGACAAGGGTTACAACAAGAAATGGTTTTAGGTTTGTTTTCTGTTTGAAAAATTAGAAGATTCACCTGCGTACAAAATATACCAGCGTATAGGCAGCTACGCGCCTGAGTCTCCAGATGAATTGCGATGGTTGACTGTCAAAGGTCAAGACGGTTTGAATAAGGAACCATACTTTTCTGTTAAATCACCGAGCGCGTCATTAGCATTGTTCACCAATACACGAAGGCTGTACAGGAAGATATCGTGGCAGAGATAAGTGCACAAAGGTCACTCTTTATGAACTGTCACGATTCGATGACTCTTGGAAACCGTCTGTGAATTTACATAGCACGGTGCAATATAACGTTTATGAAAAAAAAAAATGAAACTATGGCATTACATAATCCAGAAAAATGAATTAAACAATAAAAAAACAAATATAACAAACGCGTAAATTAGTCTGGAATCTTTGTTTTAATCTTTTCCGAAGCGTCGATATGAAGGCAACAATATCTATAGTTTTATAAAATATATTATTAAAACATTATTTTAGCTAACTGTATAAAAATATGGGGGAAATATAAGTATAAGAAAACTTAAAATATCGTCCGAACAATATGTTCAAAGAACTTGAGTAAACACACTGAAAAAGCATTCATTGTAAACGTTCAAAGCAGTACTCAAAAAAAATCTTTGCATGTAGTTAATCTACGTAGCTTTTGGACGCTTCTTCTACAAAAAGAAGTTTTCCTTCTTATTTTCGGTAATAATTTTACCATAAGAAACGTATAATATCTAACGTGATGGTTAAAAGTCGAGGATTTTCAGGGTGTATAAATAGAAAATGGTATGCCGGATTCCGGAATAGGAAGTCGTTTATCGCCATCCAAATGGTTGAACCGGTTGGACCAGACTTAATATGGTTCGTTAATTATGAAATAACGTCGGACTTAGTAATCTGATGCTGCTTTCAGGCGATTCTTCACAAAGCCTTGTAAGGCCTGCATAAACTTTTGCAGGTCCGACAGGATTTATACCAAAAAATGGTACATTTAAAAACACACGAACCGGTTGTTCAGCATAAACGAACATGCCCTAGGCTTCCGGAAATAACTTAGGGCTGAGCATCTCATCTACAGATTGATATTTGAGTGTAAATTGTTGTATACAAAGAACAAATCTATTACGAAAGCTGAAAATAATGCCAGGAAAATAACAAAGACAGACTGTTAGGAGTCTAATGTGTTAAGAGATAAATAAAAAAAAGGCAAAGATTATGACTTATATCCATTCGAGTTATTTTTAAGTTTGATCTACGAACTTCCTCGAGGAAGAACGAATTAAATTGCGAGAATGGACAAAAATCAAAACCAAATATCACGAGTCGATAATTCTGTTTCTCCCATAATCCAACTTGTAAAATTAAAGACCGCGTGTCGTCACGACGCGCGTTATATATCACACTTTGAAATCATACCAAAATTAAACCCTGCATTTCAGACTGATGAAACCTTAGGTCGCCACGGAGAAACTGGTAAGTAAGTTTACGATTCAGAATAAAATTAATTTCTTTTCTAGCACGCGATACTTCATCGCAATCCATATGTCACTTTTATCTATTTGTGCCGAGCCTCTCGGGTACTATATATACTTATCTTGCTATATAGTTTCTGGAACCAGAAAAATTATACTACAATGTGTAATATTTTGGTTACAGCAAAGACATTTAATATCAAATAGACATGTCCTTTCGCAGAATCAACGCTCATTTTATGGAGTCAACTTATCCATTTGATATGAGATTTTTTATTACATGTAAAATACCGGAAAGGGAACGAATTTCATAAAAAAAATCACATACGTAACAGTACGATCTACACTTATGCAATGTTATTTACATTTCAACTTGACTTAGACTCAATATACCTACTTAAAGTTACATGAAGTTCGATATTGTATAAATTATACTTGGTTTTTTTTATCAAAATGGCAAAAAATGTATAAAAAATGATTGGATCCTGTTGATTTGAGATCTAAGGAGGTATAAAAACTTGACGGGTCTTTATACAAATTTAATTAACTGTGTAACTGTATACCCTATAAACCTCAACAGACAGGATTCAATCTTAAAAACAAACAAACAAAAAACAGCACCATTTGTACGACGTTGTGACAACCCATAATAAAAACAAACAAAACAAAAAGTATGTTCTGTCAACACGCTCTAAATATGAATGAGTATGTGGATGCGGATGGACGTATAGCTGTGAATTTATAAAATGGTCCTTCAAAAAAACAAGGTATTACAGTGTATTACACTAGTACATTCTGTATAACAATGTATTACACCAGTATAACAATGTATTACACCAGTATAACAATGTATTACACCAGTATCACAATGAATTACACCAGTATAACAATGTATTACACCAGTATAGCATTGTATTACACTAGTATCACATAGTATTACACCAGTATAACAATGAATTACACCAGTATAACAATGAATTACACCAGTATAACAATGTACTACACCAGTATAACAATGTATTACACCAGTATAACAATGTACTACACCAGTATAACAATGAATAACACCAGTATAACAATGTATTACACCAGTATCACATAGTGTTACACCAATGTAGCATTGCATTACACCAGTATCACATAGTATTACACCAGTACTGCATTGCATTACACCAGTATCACATAGCATTACACCAGTATAGCATTGTATTAAACTAGTATCACATAGTATTACACCAATATAGCATTGCATTACATCAGTATCACATAGTATTACACCAGTACAGCATTGTATTACACTAGTATCACATAGTGTTACACCAATATAGCATTGCATTACACCATTATCACATAGTATTACACCAGTATAGCATTGTATTACACTAGTTTTACATAGTATTACACCAGTACTGCATTGCATTACACCAATATCACATAGTGTTAACCAATACAGCATTGCATTACACCAGTATCACATAGTATTACACCAGTATAGCATTGTATTACACCAGTATCACATAGTATTACGCCAGTACTGCATTCCATTACACCAATATCACATAGCATTACACCAGTAAGGATTGCATTACCCCAGTATCCCATAGTATTACACCAGTATAACATTGTATTACACTAGTTTTACATAGTATTACGCCAGTACTGCATTCCATTACACCAATATCACATATCACATGTTCTGTCAACACGCTCTAAATATGAATTAGTATGTGGATGCGGATGGACGTATAGCTGTGAATTTATAAAATGGTCCTTCAAAAAAGCAAAGTATTACAGTGTATTACACTAGTATAACAATGTATTACACCAGTATAACAATGTATTACACCAGTATCACATAGTGTTACACCAATATAGCATTGCATTTCACCAGTATCACATAGTGTTACACCAATATAGCATTGCATTTCACCAGTATCACATAGTGTTACACCAATATAGCATTGCATTACACCATTATCACATAGTATTACACCAGTATAGCATTGTATTACACTAGTTTTACATAGTATTACACCAGTACTGCATTGCATTACACCAATATCACATAGTGTTAACCAATACAGCATTGCATTACACCAGTATCACATAAAATTATACCAGTATAGCATTGCATTACACCAATATCACATAGTATTACACCAGCTTAACATTGTATTATACCAATATATGCTTGCATATCCGCAAATAAGTCGTTTTAATCAAATTGCAAAAATAAATAAACTCTAATAATAGAATATCAGTTTTGATAAACTTGCATAGATACATCAATAAAAGGATCCATACTTCACTGTAGTCTATGAACAACACTAGAGAGTCCACTAGTTTTGCTTTACACCGTAACTTCCCCTTAATGTCGTTTTGGTTATAGCTCTAACGCAAATGGGCCAGGACACGCTCGTTGACTAGGTACATGTAGCTAAGTTGGTTTGGCGAATGGATAACAAGTTGTGGTCTTGGGTTCGAATCATAATCTAACCCGATTCACTCAGAACACTGTTGCGGATGATATTTTGTTCATTACACGAACATTATTATTTTTTTAACAAACACCCCAAAGGCTTGGTTTTCATATATCTTTTTACAGTGGTACGGGGATCCTTACAATACATCACATAGAAAGGTACAGAACACTAACCTCAGTTAAATAGTTTCCTAGGTAAGGGAATTTCAAGAAACTGGGATCGGACGTATCTTGGGGTAATTTGAATTTTAGAAAGCGTGGAAGTTGTAAATACGAATGATCTTGCTATATTTATAAATGCAGTGATCTAATCCTATGATTACCGAGCATGGTTGTTGTTTTTACATTTTTCTGTAAACTCTTTATTGAGTCATATGTACTTCAAACATATCAAAGCTATGTGAGTTATTTGTATGAGATCATAACTGCCATGATGATCGTGACGTCATCACATTAGTGACGTAGTAATCATACATCATACTTGAAAAGCTATAAAACGATGTTCATTTTAAAGTATCAAGCGATTATAAAATCTATCAAAAAATATAAAAACAAGTATTTGACTAATGGTCCCATAATTCCGGACAGGGTTGCAGAAATAATCATCAAACGCACTTTTGCGCGAAATAATGTTATGTCTGCACCCTGTTTAGAATGAATTGATGATGCAAATATCGACTTTATTATAAAAGGACAAACACTATTTGGATCTGACCAATCTTCAATAGGTTCTCTGCTTAATTCAATTCTTTATTTGTTTAACGAGGATTACGAACAGCCCAAGTGCTACGATCGATCGAGTCGCTTTCTCAAAATGCCCTCTGTGTAAAATAAAACAAAACAAAAACACGACAATAATCTGGATAATGATTATATGTTTTGGCATGTTTAACATGTTTATGGCGCGCATATTAATAGACCGTTAGTAAATAAAATAAACAAAACAATTGAACAGGTACTTTACTGGACGTAATATTGGCGCCAGGTTCGGGTAAATGACGAGTAGCTAGTTGCCTTTTTTCAAACACCTATTTTCGCGGCAGATATACCAAAAATTAATTTCCTATTTATAAAGCTGTATTTCATTCATACAGATTGCTTTGTTATCTATATCAACAAAGAATTTTGTTCAATATATATGTACACGTAATTAGATTAGTTATCTAAGTCCGTGATATGTACATGTACTACTGCAGTACAGCACTAACCAAACCAACCAGACAACTTCCGGTAAATATAAAATCGGGACTTCCGGAAAATATAACATCCGGAACGAAATATACTAGTGTACACAACTAACAAAACAACCAGACAACTCCCGGAAACAAATATAAAATCCGGAATGAAGAAAAGTGGATTTTTATGGTACGCGTTAAAAATAACTCAAGCTGCCCTCATTATTACACGTGTTCCTGTTATTTCTAATATGGCAAACATATAATAAAGCTCTCCGGAATTCGATCATAAAACATACTTTACCTCTACAACTCACGAAAACAGACGGCTTTACTCATGTAAATAATTATCGCGTTATTTAAAGATCTCAATCTTTCCAAGAATTTAAATACTCCCTAATGCATCATATTGGAAGTGTAATAGGTCTGATGCGAAGTGAACGTGCTTCCGCTGGGGATCGAACCAGCGACCGTATATCTTCTTCTCCCACGCTTTACCACTGAGCTGACGAATCCCCACGACACCATGTACAATACACATCTTTTACACCACTCCCCACTTTTTCATTTTTCCCATGCTTGTGGATGATTCAGAAAATAATACATACGCTGTTTTCCACTGCGTGATTTGTAAGAGGCGACTAATGTGAGCACCCTCTGCAGAATCGGGGATTTGCTTTTTAGGTATTGGGATCCTTTGTTTTCTTCTTTCGAACATATCTTGTTGGCCTTAAATGACAAAATATCGCTTTTGGCTTAAGTATCTACCGTGCGGCAAGTCGAGAAAAGTTATGAGTTTTGTTCCTTGACCGAAAGACAGAAATGCTATGGAGATATCACTAACAGACAATTAGCCTAAGGTATATGTAACATTAACAACGACTTGTTTGTATATTCAATGGTTTGGTTACAGTTACAGCATGATTGTGATGACATTTTGTATTATGCTATCTTAAACAATAAATAGGTATTTCAATAGCTTCCTAAAACTGCATCGATCCCTTTTAGTATCATCTTTTCGTAAATACATTAGCAACTATGCCTGTGAATCGTCAGGTACTTATAAATAACCCAATCTTTGGGTTTACATGAAGTTACACCCCATTAAAGTGTTTGAAATGATGTCGATATGTTACGTGGTGTAACTTCAAAGCGAAGTTTGAAGTTACCTTTAGTATTTGGACGTTAAAGATATAGCAGTGTCTCTGTAAATTGTTATTCAAACATAAAAACTGTAGAGTGGAGTCCAGAGTCGGGAATTAGAAGGGAGCAACACGTGCACACAGGGACAAGACGTGTTTGGAATATTTAGTGGAGGACAACGTTTTTGAGTTAAAGCACGTGCAGGAAAAAGTCATCAGAGCGCTAATGTTCCAAGACGTTTTGACGTTGAGGATTTGTACTCGAAAGAAGTGAACCGTTGATAAGCAATATATCACTTGTATGCAGCTGAAGCAGGTTTCGACAGAGTTTCAGGGAAGATGTCGACGAGGTGAAACTATTAGGTAGTCAAACCGGCGGGGAGAAAGACGGGACAGAGGGGCACACGGGAAAAAGGAGACATCACTTAAAGACAGAAGTGACTGGCAGATACTACAAATACATGTACCTAGGGAAGAACTGCTGAAAGGAAGGAGTAAGTAAGAGAAGAAAAGACAAAAGTTCCAAAAGACGCAACTGTGGCAGCAGCTCAACTTTAATTTCTTCTTTGATCCCGTTAAGAAGACACATTCGAAAATCCCCTATTATGTGGTGGGGGTACCACATAAATTCCCGCCAACGATCTTTAAATTTGTAATGCTTCGAAACCCGCTTGGTGATGAGACACGTTTTATTGTCGTGACGATAGAGACAATATGTAGGCACAGCCTAGTGTATTCATATATCCAAATGCTATTAATACAGTTAGGAATGACATTGTTCCCTCCCCCCTTCAGCTCTATACAACGTCTAAGTCTATTCCAGTATACTGTATTGAAGATGAGGAGATAAACGCAAGCATTTATATCAAATAGTAAAATATGAAGCGCTCAATATATATATATTCCTTTTTCATTCCTCTCTCATTCACATTTCTTATATTTTCATACCGTTTGTTGTTCGTTTTTGCTACCATGGCTATAACGATGAGGTATTAGCGTAATATGTTACTATGTGTAGACCTGCTGCTAATATATTCAGGAGTTGCTGTTATTCAACATTACAGAAAAAGTGTAAAAATATATCAACAAAATCTGTAACGATTTGGTTTGATGGTCACGCGCATGTAAAATATAATATACATTAACACAATTTTAACACGTCGAAACTTGTAAGCCTCGTTTTCAGTTTGTGGACATTCTGGTTATTTTATACAGCAATATTACCACCAAACACTGTTATCAGAATGACTATGGCGAACCCAATGAGAAGGCCAAGATTCTGTAGGACAAACACGACGCGAGTACTGTCCTGTCCTATGTTTTCTGCTTGATTGGCCTGGTTATTCATTTCTGGAATCTACAAAAAATAAAAACAATATTTCATTGCCGTGGTAAGTAAATGTACTAACAGATATATGTTTACAGGGAAATCAGGATCGGTCATTATTATTTATTGAGTAAAGGTTAAGAGTCCAAGCGCAATGTGTTAAACAGAGTTTCAATTTTGGCATTTTTTCTGATTTGACGTTACTTGCCCACTTAATTTGCGAGGAGTTATTTACAATGCAAATATTTATCATAATTTCTCTAAGAAAAGAAAACACAAACCAAACAAAAATGTATTAAATTAACGATTAAAAAATCGCCCTTATCCGCTTCGGCGCTTCAAACCTCTTAATTATAGACAGGAAGGGGTTTTCAGCGCCCTTTCGTTTCTTTGCATTGATATAGATGGAAAAATTAATTAAACAGGAATATATTTTGTTCAATGCTTGCATCAATTAGAAAAATGCGTTGGGGATTTCTCTACGTTGAACACAAGGTATGATAACATCTCTGTTACTTACCATATCAGCAAGGGCTATATAAACAAAGAGGCCCCCAGCAAAGGCAAAAATGTATGTGTTTGCGTCCGTGTTCTCTCCAACGACGACCCCTATTATGAGGCCCATGTATATCGTCACAGCAGCCAGAAAGTTGAGGAATAAAGCTCGTTTGATTGTCATTCCAGAATGCAAGAGAATGGCTATATCACCTGTTGAATATATATATTATACATTTATCACATGGCAAAAACAAATAAAAAGATGTATTATGATTCTTCTCATTAGTGTGTCTTGTGATTTTGTGGTCACTTACCGAGATCTCGATGATTTGAGGACGTGATATTAGTTTATTTGACTTAGATTGACATTGCGGATGTCATCGTAGAATCAAAAGACGTCTATTTTTCAGGAACACCTGGTCTTCTTCTCCTCGTACTTTTTAAAAGGGTTCCATCTAAATATTTCCTTTGTTCATGTTTTACCGAAGTTTTATCGATTTTTATGTTGACATTTTATAGTTGTTTTATGTAGAATAAATTATTATGTCTGTTTCTGTCTAAATGAAAAATTTCCTCTTAATACAAATACATGTACATAAATAAAGTGCCTTTCCTTGTTTATTTGGAAAATTTCTTTTTTTTATTACAAATACATGTATATTTGGAAAAAAAATCATGGAAAAATGAGTGTTCGTTTATTTGAAGGCAATCCTTTTAATACAAATATACAAAATATAGTGCCTACTTTCGTCTATTTCATGTTTAATAAAACAAAAATATAAAACATAGTGTCTGTTTCTGTCTACTTAGAAAGATTACGTTTAAGGATATTTTGAAATCAGATTTTTTCATGGGGCCCAAAGTTGGAAATGCAAAATGTGTGACTCATTTGGTCATACACAGCCTGGTTCGTGTGAGAAATCCTCAGAAGGGGATATGGAGTTTTTGGAGCACTTTGTACTTTACAATCTTTCGGTCTCTATCACGAAACACTTAACAATGTCTTTATTACTCACATGTAATACAAACTTTTCACCGATATAAATTAAGGATTCCTTTCCCATTTAACTGTGGTTTTTGTTATATAAAGTAACCTCCCCTTTATGTTTTTCTTCGGATATGAATACAGCACAGTTGGACCAGGCCATTTCCGTTTACCAGGTAGCTCAGTCTATTAGAGCGATAGTAAAACAATCAGTTCGAAACCAGGTCTGATTCCGCTTCCGTAGATTATATTTTATTTCTTATTTCTTATTTCTCATAAAGGGTTTCGCAAGGTATGTTTTTCTTTTCAGAAATGATTTATCTAAGCTAATGTCTTGTCAGAAAAAAGAGTGTACAGTGCGTAGTAACGGGTTAAAGCAGTAGTACAAGTATATTACTTAGATGTATCTTAAAAATCGATAGTCACCATTCCTTTCCTAAATAAGTTTATTTTCTTTCAAATGTTGTAACTATATCTAATACTTTAAGATTGCCAAGTTTATCTTTTGTGAATTTTACCTTAAACTAATAAACAATGTTGACATGTTGGTAACCCGTCCCTGGGGTTTCAATTTTCCAATATGCAGTTAGATAATATAAATAAGATGGTACAAATTGAGTCGGATTCCTCATCTTATGCTACCCTATAGAAAAGGATCTAAAAAAAACACTGCCTAAAATGTAAGTATGAATAGGAAACTGATTTTTACGGCATGACTCAAACTTTGATAAATCGTTTTTGAAAAATTAAGACGAAATTAACAAACAAAAAAATTCAACAATCGTGCCATGATTTTAAAAATATCAGCGTCACCAGGAACAATGAACTTTAAATGGATTTCTAACCAATTGAGCTATCTGGTCAGCGGAGGTGTTCCGGCAAAAAACTCGCTAGTTGTATCCAAACCGAAACGCAAGGGAGGATACTGTATCAACGCAAAACCCGCAGGAATTATTTACGTGTACGTACCCAGCTCGTGCGGCAGTTCCTCAGTGAGGATAGCTAGCGATACACTGACTCCCAAAGCCACATTCTCCGTGTAAGCAGCTCCCATAGCGAGGCCGTCCGAAATGTTGTGTAAAGCGTCACCAAGGAGGAGTGTCCATGCCACAGTGGCCACTTCACCTTTAGCCCCGTGTGAGTGGCCATGGACATCGTTTTTCTGTAATGACTCGCCTTCTGATAAGTCAATATCTTTACTCTAAAAATAAATATATGAGTGAAATATCAACAAAATAATTACATGAAACACATTTTAATTTGTTTAATATACAGAGGTCGATATAAGCACTTCTCAGTAACAATCTATTTATTTATGGCTTAACCTCCTTACAACGACTGCATGTTTTTAAATAATAGGTGGCGGTATAACGATTTTACACTTACATGAGCTGATTTTGAAACGAATGTTATACGTTATTGATTTATATGTTGAATTACCAGTTTGTTTATTGAATTTTTATAATCACTTTCTATTATTTCTTTTTCATGTTTTCATGCGGTAGGTCATACACAGTTTCGGTATTTATTTGTGGTTGAGTATAAAGCATAAACAAATATTATGAAACTTATTAATTTAAATTATTGATTTTTTTCAGATTTTTGTGTTTGTTGGTTGATTTTATTTTGTTTGTCTATTGCTATTATAATTTTGTTTATTTCACGTTGTAGGCCACACAGCGACAGTATTGATATGTGACGGAGAACGAGTACGAAACAGAAGCTGAAGCAATACCTTGTTGAGTGAGTGACGACTCACCTTTTTCTTGTTTTTTGCTCGCCAGTTGATGCATCGTTCCACCAGAAAGAAAACGTAAATACCAGCAATTGCAGTGATTAGTTTCCATTTGTAGTCGGGGATTGGGCTGTCTGCTCCCGTAATACCCAGAGACTGCAAATAGGAAAGTTTAAGATAAACATTTCTATGTATATTGAATAATAAATCGTGAATTTGAATTAAAAAATCGTACTTACCGAGAACCAAGCCACTCTTATTTTATGAGGTCCAAAATGCAAACTACATACCACTGGTATGCGATTCAACACCTGTATATTCTCTATAAAGGATATTGAATGGTTTCCCCTTGTTTTATAGTTTACTTTTGAATTTCATATCTGTTTTATGTATGGCGGAATTTTTCACGAGAGCGTAGCACGAGTGAAAATATCGGAATACTCTGCCACACTAGTGACATAAATATGATATCTAACAGTAAACCATAATTTTTTGTTTATTGAATACATATTAAACCTACCTACAACGTCAAAAGTTCAGCTAGAGATACCATAGAGTCAGTTTGGCGTAATGCTTATTCTATTGACATCAAACCTGACAACAAGGCTGTGTGTCATTTTGATTGAGCTTATCAACAAATTCCTCAGTTTTTTCTGCTATTTTGTGGTAGGATTGGTGAATGGTTTGATTCGAATCAAAGATAAACCATAACAAGAACTTATTCTACCGTCGAGTCATCTGCATCTGTTAAGAAGTGCCATTATGATTTGTCAATTTCCAAACCAATACTTTCACAGTAGAAGAATATCCCTTTCGAAGTCCGTCACAGTATGAAAGATATCGTCTTGATCAAGTTGACAGAATTCTGAATTTCACTTGCAGAAAAAAAATATAAATTCTTACATTTGCCATTATTAAACTGATTAAATTATTAAAGTAAAAACAAAAATAAAACGAAATCAATTTCATTGGTTCTGCATTTAATTTTACTTGAAACTGTTACATAGTTTTGAGGAGGAAGATTCAAAAAGAAGGAAACGGAAGCAAATCGATCAGAGACAGGTAGGCTTAATATAAAGCAAGCATTATTCACTCAATCAAATTTAATTTCCAACCTGTAAAAGAGAGTCGTTTGGATAACATTAGAATATCGAGGGAATAATTTGTAAAATCCCCTTTAGTTCAAGAAATTGAATTCCAAAAAGCTATACAGATAATCGAAAACAAGTTAAATTCACAAACACAAATCTGCGTCGCTTATTACAACATAACCCGATCTGAATTAATATCGGTCAGGTGAATCTTCAAATAATCATTTGTATTTTATTGCTTAACCACGCACCTTGAATTCAAAGCACGTTCAAAGTATTATTGTGAATTCATTAAGCTCTCCTATTATAGAAATAAAACCACGTTTAAAAGCGTTTATGACACATCACGTATTAAACTAGAACACTGACAGGTCAGTAATGGCACCCGTCTTGTGGCAATATATCTCCAATAATCATCAAGAAGCAATCTGCCCATAAAGCTGAGCTTGACGTTTGATATGTGGACTTAAAAAAGAATCGCAAGGAAGCAAAATATACATTTTACATGTACTATGATGTGAGTCTTGTTTCCTTCCACCTCCATATTTGCTGGGCTAACAGAAATGTAAATACCGGTGCAATACTCATTTGTTAGCTTTGATTTGTTTTATTTAACCTTATATACCTCCTCCATCAAGAGCCAGGGTCAAAGTCAGAGATCCACTTTGTCTTTGACCTTTGGACCCAAATGACCTTGACCATTAACCCAGTGACCCTGA
>NW_018405944.1:2320314-2340282 GCF_002113885.1 Mizuhopecten yessoensis
GACAGACAGACAGACAGACAGACAGAGTGATTACTATAGGGCACCCGTATCTCCGATACGGGGCCCTAATAACATCGATTATTATATACCGAATTATCTTTTATATCATTGAACGTCTTATGTATATTCATGATTTATGTATTGTTGTTGTTGAACAGATGGCAGTGTTAAAAACATTTCAAATGTATATCTGGTATACCCTTTTTAAATGAAGTTTTCATTATAACCATATGGTATGCCAAGAAAAGCCCTGTGTGATGATGAGGCCTCAAACGACATTAACATTCTAATGTCGCGGATCATATTAAAAACCAAGTCCTTCGTCTGTCATGAAGTCGTTAGTAATACGTTAAAATGCTAAATATTTTCATAAAACTAACAACAATTTATGCATTTTCCTTTACGGTACGGTACCTATTTCGGCTATTGATATTCGATAAAATTTGCCAAAGATTGATTTTATATATTACAATGAACCGCCAGCTCATACGATTTGAGAGGTTTTGCAAAATAATGCCAAGCAACAGTATCTATTTCTGTCATGGGCAAACACTGCAAGCATTGAACATAATGTCAAAGAGAAATGGGTGGGTAGGTGTGACACAGTACCATGAGCCTCCTTATCACAACTTAATCGGGTGTAAATCTTAAAAGAAAACTCTCTGCCAATGATATATAGTAATCTGCTCAGTAGAACACGAGGAACCGTCGTATTGCTTATTAAAACCTCAAAAGGACTGCAAGCGTTTCTTAGAATGGTTATCTGTATGGAAACCGTTCGCACATGCACAAATCGTATTCTAAAAAACCGAATTGAAGACATAATGCATTGTACAAATATGGCGTAACATTTTAATGAAATACAATTGCAACTATCACTAATACTTCACTTTCCTTATTATATCAGATGAGAATAGAGTCTTTTTCATTGAAATATATCTCGACTCTAAATTATCCTAAATTCAGTGCGTTTATATTCGTGTACTTATCATTATTTTCAATGCAGATTAAATAGTAGCTGTGTTACCTCTGGAATAAGTACTAGAAGTCCTGTAGCACCTAATGTTCCAACGGCCAGGGCCACACAGAAGTACATGATCCTCTGGAATCCCACGGATTTCATACACGGCTTGAAAAATACTCCTATGTTGGAAATGAAGACGATGACAGATGCAGATGCAATACCGTACCCCCATGCTGAAAAGTGAAAAAAAAACATAACTGCCGTAGTTTAAAACGTGATATACATTTATGTGGAGTTGACCAATTTTGCTGTTTCATTGGCCCTACAATTTGTTGTTTGGCTGCTAACAGTCTTTTGATAGCATACACACTCATTAATTCATGTTTTAAAACACGTACTTGAATATGCTTTTTAAATAAATATTACCCACGATATCAACCCGGGATCTAATGAAATATTGCACATGTCCAAAAGCATCACAATTTACATCCAAAGCCAGCTTTTCGTCACCATAACGTCATGCATTTGAGCGTATTGGACTGGTAAAGACAGTAAACTATTGAAACATTACTGCACGTGCATTTGAATAGGTTTGGCACTCAAAACTTTTTATATATATTGATCAGCTTGTATATTGTAATTCTGTCTTGAAACCAATTTTCATTTTCTTTGAAAAAAAACAGCATGACGATTGATTCCAATAGATTTTGATTATTTCATTAAAAAAAAAAGTAAATCTGTTACGAAAATTTAACAACAGGGCTAAAAGGGTAAATATCGCACGCGCAGTAACACAGATAATACGTTTTAGAATACACAATATAAAATGTTACTTTTTAGTAACTGTCCTATGGCGTGATTTTGAGGATCACTTATTAGAAAAAATAGAGGGACAATTCAGATAAGTTTACTATTAATCGTATTTCTAACCTTCAGCCGAGCTTGGCTTCTCTGCCTCCTCCATTTCCTTCTCCTCATTTCCATGGTGACAGTGGTGATCTTGTACAGAGTAGATAATGGCGGACAAAGAATGGGTTAGAGTGGTGCTGTTCAGACCAGAAGTGCCTGAGTACGTTTGAAATATATCCTTGTACCCCAAACACTGTTGAATAGAGTATTCGTAATTATATCACACAAAAAAAGCACTTATATATAAATATTAAAATAGACAAACGTATGTAAATGAATATTGTCTTAGACAAGATAAAATATGTAGAAGAATCCATAGATGAAGTATTCTATAAACAAAACATTATCATGATATCATATTATGATGATAAAATGATAACAAAAAAGACAAAAGAAAAACTTAAACATCATATTAATTTAGACACAATAGGTATGAAGATGTATATACAATGTATATGATAGCGATGAATAGTTTCAAATGACCATGATGGTAAAAATATATATAAAACAAAACACGAAGACTAGTATAATCGGCTAGCGCTTTCGTCAATCTTAGGACTCTTCAGGGGACTTGATTTTATTTGTGACGTCATAAATGGAGTACACATAATGCGGACGTCTAAAATTGCGACGTCTTAACAAGATTACATGAATGTACTTACATTAAATGCGTCAATGAAATATATGGAAAAAGAAACGGAGCATGCTACAAATGCTTCAATCAATACATTGTTCAATAGTAAAGGTTAAAAACATCTGATAGTAAACATGAATCTCAAAGCACACATATTAAACAAGTAATTATCTATAAATATTAAAACAGACAAACGTATGTTTATGTTTGTTGTCATACACAAGATAGAAAATGTAGAAAATTCCAAAGAGAAAAAAAAAACATAGATGAAATAGTATATAAACAATATAATGACGTAACTTTGCTCTTAATAGATACTGAAAAAGGAAGAGTGTCAAGTTAAAAGATTTTTTTTTGTATTGGTCTTAAATGTCAATGTATCGGATGATAATACAGCATATAACGTCACTACGAGGCTTATCACTTAAATGTCTAGATAGAACGTATCGGTGTTATAACTTCCACGACAAGCTGTTGGGGTTTACCGACACTCGGAACTCAATGTCACTCACGATTATATCATACAAAAGTCAGCTTCGCTGTTACTAAACTCATAGAAAGCAATAGGGCTCGCCATGCTCATGAACTGAAAAGATAATGTCGACCTCGGTAGGGTCAATGATAGATTATAATTAACTATCAATAATAACCAGAAAAATAGTTAAATATTCCAGTATAAAAGTATAAAGTGCATGCTATCAATAAACACTGGTCCTTGTTAGGTCCCAGGGTGAATGGAGGCGCTTGTGTTTCACACACAAAAATTTAGCAGATTCCATCATTTTGTCTCTTTTGTCTTAGTGTAACCCGAAGCGTCTTAAAAATATTCTCTTGATGATAAATAATTTAAAAAAAACACTTATTACTTCAAATGTTACGTCAGACTTGATACAATTACAAAAACATCGAATAAAAACAGATATCCCTTCTAATGAATAGATGATCTAATTATCAACTTCGTACCTAATCAAGTCATACACTTTTATCTAGTACAAAAGAAAATTGAAGAATTTTGTTTATCCTTATTTTGTCAACAACCGAAAAATGTTACCTTGGTAAGTTCATAACCACTTACACCCTGTTGTGATGCTGGAGGACCGACCCATTTATTCACGGGAAGTTGCAGAAATTGAATACCTGAACCATGACATCAAACTAACATTGTCTACATCAACAACATGTTTACACGATTCCGCGATAGTAACTTATGGAAACCTGTACAATGTAACACACCCATGTAGGTCCGGGATCGAAAAAAGAAAGAATTAACCTGGTGTTACCCACTGCAATTATCGTAAGATGCCACTAATGTGGGAACCCCCTACAGAATATGGGATTTGCTTTTGTGCCCTTTATTTGAGGACACTAAAGCGACAAACTATATTTCTGCACCAATTACAAAAGTAGGGAGCTTAACATCTCTCTCTTCTTCTAAATATTTTTTATATCCTAGTGCCTTGCCTGGCAATACCTAATGTTTGGCTTTAATGTTGAGCGTTCACCCAGGCGAGGTATGTAATGGGCTCTGACCCCAGGCCGGGACATACCAAAGTCATTAAAAATGGTAGTTGTTATTCCCTGCTTAACATTCAGCATTAATGGTAATGGCAACAACTGGTTCACCCATTGTATAATGTGACCGGGCAGAATGCTGTGCTGGGTACCTTCGGAATCGTACTTTAGTGAGATAGCACTATAAAGTCGGCATCAGAAAGAGGCAAGAACACCAACATACCCTGTCTCCGCACACATACACGGAGGCACGTCCTCAAATGACTTAAGCTGTTAATAGGACGATAAACAAAATAAAAACAAACAAAAAACATGGTGACGATGTACCCGACAATGTTCAGCAACAAGACTTACCCATATATCACATGGAAACAAATCAGAACCCCGATTACACCTTTAGGCAAGCACGTTAGAGTGATGTGTGTCAAAACTCGCAAGAAGTAACAAACCAATCAATATAGAATCTGCCAGGATCCTAATGGCAGCTTGCATTGAAGGCACATAAACAAAGAAATGATACTAAAACAGAAGACAAATTGAAGGGGTTATACATAGGGGACCCATGCATGGGCTACCTGACTCCGTACACATAGGGGACCCATGCATGGGCTTCCTGACTCCGTAGACATAGGGGACCCATGCATGGGCTACCTGACTCCTATGGAGTCAGGTTTATTACAAAAACGGCAACACCAAGGAAAGTGATCACCGAGGCTGCAAGACAAGACATAGTACCACTAGCAAGTCTTTTTCGAGAGGTTGGTAAAGGCCTCATCAAATCCTTATTCCTGAAACCATTATCACTTTTTAAAATCGGCTAGTTTGCTCAAGCACAAATACTGGTTTGGGTAAAACAAGTAACTATTATACATAAACGTATTTCAATTTGTTTTTTACTATAGGTATATCTATGCTAAACGTATTATTAATTAATTAATATACAGAAAGCTTAAAAAGTACATGAGTCTAAGTAAACGTTATTTACATACGGTCATTTGCTATTGATGTAACTTCTTGGAAAGAGAGCCCCACACTTACCCTGCGAGTACACGTGGTATCGGCAGTAATGTTACACGTACTATCGTCGGAGACATACGAAGGGTCCAGTCCTATTTTAGTACTGAGCTCGTAAAATCCTTCTTTTGACACCATCCCATTGGTACCATATCTGTCTAATAGAGCTCCTACATAGTCGTTTTTGAGTAGTGCACCGGCACACGTGATTCCAGAGGCTGTACAAGCAAACAGCGTCAGTAAGTACATCATCGCTGGTCGAACACAACTGGTCGTATGTCCCTCTTAGGTCACTCGGCTTCTGTCTGAAATATGTAAATACAGTAAGATACTCAGCCCCTATGTGTATCTTTGCGCGTTGTTATATACCGGTATCTGAATTATGAAGTGTAAACGTTTATACTAGGTCACGCACACATCAGCTGATAACATTTGTGAATGAACTTTAACGCAAACTTTACAAATTTAAACAAGAGGTAATGTCTACACATCAAGCTGATTTACTGTTCTTCCGGATATTTGTTAATGACCTCGTTAATACTGTAGTGACTAGCAATAGTACACAAGAGAAGTTACGCGGTGATCGCATGCTGATCACAGGTTTACATAACAAAACCAGTGTTACATCATCTTTGTAAATGCATAAAGAACAACAGACAATAGGGTAACAATGCGTTTCGAGATTTGTCAGATTTATAACTTGATATTTACCTACAGATTGACAGTTGATGAAATTACCAATCTCTATAAACTTAACTTCTAGACATTATGGGTCCACTCACTACCAAACTCTGTGACATTTAACTACAGTATGACAATGACGTTCACCTTACTACCAAACACAATATACCTACAGTATGACAATAACGGTCACCTTACTACCAAACTCTATGACATTTACATACAGTATGACAATAACGGTCACCCTACTACCGATCTCTATGACATTTACCTACAGTGTGACAATGACAATGACAATTGTTTTATTCTCATTAACAATACAGTGTAAAGAATACATATATACAAATGGGTGACAATAATACATGGTGGAACAGGATGGACATTAGTATTGTAAATTAATTATGTCATTGATAACGGTAATAAATTTAGCCAATGATGTCAATTTATGTTGTGTTACATAATTGAATACATGATATTTAAATGTGTTTGGTCTTTCATAATAATATCTGGACATATGTTTTCGCCTACAGTTGAGTATTGGTTGATGTGTACATGTAAACAAATAATGAAATTCGTCGCCAATTTTTCTTAAATAACATAAACTACATAATCTATGTTCACGCGGTATATTGGACCACCTACCACTTTCAATTGGTAACTTAGTATTACATGTTCTGAATTTACAATGCGCTTTGGCTAGTTTCGGAGGTTCTAGTAAGTACTTTTCTAAACAAAGTTCGTATTTATATATTCTATAATTGATTCCTTTCGGAGAGGTATAAAATCCATTTCTCCAGCTTGATATACATTTTCCTTTCGAGTTTATAACATGTGGTACTCTTTAGCCAATGTATACTTGGAAACTCTTGACTACTGAATATATGTATCAGACTGCATTCTTCAAAAATACTTTTCACATATTTTAGCCATGATGATTCATAATTTGATAAAATTGCTAACAGTGTTTTACTTAATTTATTCTGGTTGTTTTTTGTCAATTTAGCCCAAATCCGACCATTCTTACTTTGACATTAATATCTAGCGGAAACATCCAAGTTCTCCGTATATCATAAAGTTCGGTGAAGACGTTTTTATATTAAGTATGTGTTTTTAGATGTAAACGTTCGATAAGTTTTTAGTTACAGAAACCCCAAACTTCGCATCCATATAAAAGAATAGGTTTGATGGGCTTTGTCAAATATACAAGTTAACAATCTATTGACAAATTATGATCCCTACATTTGGAAATAGCACCATACATTGCTTTAAAACCTTTACCATACAGTTGTTTTATATTAAACTGTGTCAAACCAGTTTTAGTAAAATATACCCCAAGATATTTAAAATCCTTAGCTATTCCTATAACCGTACCGTTGTATGTAAAATTAAGGCCAACAGGAATTCTTTTTTTACCAAATACCATGACTTTAGTTTTGCTGATATTGACTTTAAGGTACCATAGGTTGGAATATTAAAAAAAACATCCAATTGCTTTTGTAAATCCTCTGCCGTGTCTGATAGTAGTATAGTGTCATCAGCGTATAGCATAACATAAAGCTTCAGATATACATGTACTTCCTCCTCTAGCTGGTCGTTTATATTAGACAGACCTTTGCAGTCACGTGATTTCATAAAATCTTTAAGGAAAAGTAAAAATAAAAACGGGGAAAGATTATCGCCTTGCCGGACCCCAGAACTACATGGGAATACATTCGAGAATACGCCATCTTTCATCACTCTAGCCTTAATGTCATTGTACATATTTGACCTTGACCTTTATGACAAGAATGATCATGTCATTACTAAACTCTTTGACCTTTACCTACAGGCAGAACATGCAAGACTTAATTGAAACATTTATTTATTTCTCTCGAAAAGCATATGCTATATCATTAAATTTTACGAGTACATATTGTAAAATTTTCGCAAAATGCTTAACATACCAAGAAAGACTACAAAAGCTGGAACTCCCAACACTATCATACAGAAGGGCTAGAGGGGATATGATTGAACTATATAAGATAATAAGCGGAATATACGACAGGGAATCCTGTAATTTTATTAAACTTTGGAAGGATGTAACAACGCGTCACAGCAGTAGGAGGAATTCATAAATGATCTTCCCGCAGCAATTCAAAACTACACTAAGGAAAAACAGCTTTGGTATTAGAACTGTAAAAATGTGGAACGGTCTTCCCGAGGACGTTGTATCGGCACCTAATATAAACACTTTCAAGAATAGACTGGACAAAATATGGAAAAATCAGGAAATACTTTATAATTATAAGGCAACCATAGATGGAAGTGAACTCTAATATTTAAACATGAGAACATATTACATGTATGATAGAGTCAGGTTTAGAGGAACATATTGTTCCTGTACTGGAAAATAACTATAACTATATAACTATGCTCCTCGCGACGTAACCAGGATGATTTGTATGTACGAAATGAACGCGAATACCACGAATATAAATCTCACAGAATACAAAAGTTGTACAGTATACGGTTGGCGTTTATGTGTGATAAACACTAGAAATACGAAATAAAGAAGCGAGAATCTCAAACTTCACTACGTTGTTGCAGAATTTAGAACAAAGGTCCTACTTAATGATATGACCATTTCGTCCATTTTGGACAGAGGTACTTTTGTCCATATCCTTTCCTCTCATTCCTATTCATATATGAGAGAACTCTTTAGCATAAGAAAGGGATGCGAGAACTTTCTATCTAACATCCTTTTATAAGAATGATTCTCTGGACAAATAGTTGGTGTTTAAAAACAATATCTAGAATTTTTTGGAAAATACTTTATATCTTATTTTTGCGCTTTTAACAAAGGTCATGGCTGCCAAACTACTTTGTTACGTATTTTCGAAGATAGGAGAGAGTTTTTTTGCACATAATATTTTATTAGAAAAACTTTCAGCTTATGATCTGTCAAAAAGTTTAGTGTCCCTTCTCTCTAGTTGTCTTTGAGGCGCAAAAACACAAATCTGTTAAAATTTTCAGTATTGTGTTTTGTGGTTTTGCTGTCACTTCCCTTGTTCTCGATATGAGGACGTGACATTACTTTGATTTTACATAGATTTACGTGGCGGGTGTCGTCGATGAAGCAGAAGGCGCTTATCCTTCCGAAACGTCTGGTCTTATTATCCTTGTACATTTTCAAGGGTATCTCCGTAAATATTTCCTTGGTTTATATGTTGCCCTGTTTTTATCGATTTTGAGATGGGGAATATGTTTTTGTTGACGCTTCGATATTCTTTTGTTATTGTTTTATTTTTATGTTTATTAATAAAAATAAATATACGATATCAACTACAGCAACGAATTGAAAACACCATTTCTAACAATGTCATATATAAACTAGGGGAAGTCTAATAACGTGTTTTATTCTATCAATTTAATAAAGAAAATTATATATACTTTTAATCAGTGTTACAATTACTTACGAAATTAATATTTTTTAAGGCGCGTTCAAATTATAGCGCACTATCGAATTTTAACAAATTAACAGATTGATGAATTGGCGCACCATCAATATATGCAACAAAAAACAATACACAGAAACTGCACTAGGGCAGTCATAAGTTAATGCTTCTTGTCAAACTCGAGAAGCGCTAAGTTAAGATTACGCCAAAATCTATACGTTACACTACATGTGATAAAGATATGCGGGCGAGAAAGCAGGAAGATATCTTAATCCTTATCCTCTGTTAAGAAACATCTGTTCGAAGGGATATATGATACGTTTGTTGGAACAAATGATATATGAGATTGTAAAACAAACTGAGGCCCCTTGAAGTACTCAAGATAATTAACAATATTGCATATGAAATTTAATTTTGAATTTCCGGCCTTCCTTTTTGAACGATTAATTTGCCACTTATCACATTCAATTGCTCATTCGCTTTCTGCGAATAACGTGTCGATTCCGCCTGATTTGTTGGAATGTAACCAATTAGTGTGTTTCTGTTAATGCTGCCTATTGGTTACTTTAAACATTGTATAGTAAAACGCGTTTTCTTTTTTCCTGTATCTTGATAAACAATTAACGTTTAAGCCTAAAGAACTGGGTTAATCTACTTCAGAAACAGAATATCTCTGACTATAAAAAAAAAAAAAAGTTTATCCTTTTAAATAACATTTGCATCAATACAAAATATAGAGGTGATCTGAGGTTTCTTCAGTACGAAGGGGAGGGGGGGGGTAATCAAAGTTACCACAACACATAAGGGGAACAAATGACCGGAAGTGCTTAAGAGGGGAGATGTGACCCGAGCTAGCCACAGTTCATTATTTAAATGAAAGAGGTGATCTTGGGAAGCCACATGTACAATACATAAAGGAGAGAGGTGACCTTGGGTAGTCACAGTACATAAAGGGGAGAGGTGACCTTGGGTAGCCACAGTACATAGAGAGGAGAGGTGACCTTGGGTAGCCATAGTACATACAGGGGAGAGGTGACCTTGGGTAGCCACCGTACATCGAGGGGAGAGGTGACCTTGGATAGCCACAGTACATGGAGGGGAGAGGGGACCTTGGGTAGCCACAGTACATAGAGGGGAGAGGTCACCTTGGATAGCCACAGTACATGGAGGGGAGAGGTGACCTTGGGTAGCCACAGAACATAAAGGGGAGAGGTGACCTTGGGTAGTCACAGCACATAAAGGGGAGAGGTGACCTTGGGTAGTCACAGCACATAAAGGGGAGAGGTGACCTTGGGTAGTCACAGCACATAAAGGGGAGAGGTGACCTTGGGTAGTCACAGCACATAAAGGGGAGAGGTGACCTTGGGTAGTCACAGTACATAAAGGGGAGAGGTGCCCTTGGGTAGTCACAGTACATAAAGGGGAGAGGTGCCCTTGGGTAGTCACAGTACATAAAGGGGAGAGGGGACCTTGGGTAGCCACAGTACATAGAGGGGAGAGGTGACCTTGGGGAGCCACAGTACATACAGGGGAGAGGTGACCTTGGGTAGCCACATGTACAATAAAAAAAGAGGAGAGGTGACCTTGGGTAGCCACAGTACATAGAGGGGAGAGGTGACCTTGGATAGCCACAGTACATGAAGGGGAGAGGTGACCTTGGGTAGTCACAGTACATAAAGGGGAGAGATGACCTTGGGTAGTCACAGTACATAAAAGGGAGTGGTGACCTTGGGTAGTCACAGTACATAAAGGGGAGAGGTGACCTTGGGTAGTCACAGTACATAAAGGGGAGAGATGACCTTGGGTAGTCACAGTACATAAAAGGGAGTGGTGACCTTGGGTAGTCACAGTACATAAAGGGGAGAGGTGACCTTTGGTAGCCACAGTACATAATGGGTAGTCACAGTACATAAAGCGGCGAGGTGACCTTGGGTAGCAACAGTACATAAAGGGGAGGGGTGACCTGGGGTAGCCACAGTACAAAAAGGGGAGAGGTAACCTTGGGTAGCCACAGAACATAAAGGGGAGAGGTAACCTTGGGTAGCCACAGAACATAAAGGGGAGAGGTAACCTTGGGTAGTCACAGTATATGGAGGGTAGAGGTTACATTGGGTAGCCACAGTACATAGAGGGGAGAGGGGACCTTGGGTAGCCATAGTCCATAAAGGGGAGAGGTGACATTGGGTAGCCACAGTACATAGAGGGGAGAGGTGACCTTGGGTAGCCACAGTACATAAAGGGGAGAGGTGACATTGGGTAGCCACAGTACATAAAGGGGAGAGGTGACCTTGGGTAGCCACATGTACAATACATAAAGGGGAGAGGTGACCTTTGGTAGCCACAGTACATAGAGGGGAGAGGTGACCTTGGGTAGCCATAGTACATAAAGGGGAGAGGTGACCTGTGGTAGCCACAGTACATAAAGGGGAGAGGTGACATTGGGTAGTCACAGTACATAAAGGGGAGAGGTGACCTTGGGTAGCCACAGTATATAAAGGGGAGAGGTTACCTTGGGTAGCCACATTACATAGAGGGGAGAGGTGCCCTTGGGTAGCCACATTACATAGAGGGGAGAGGTGCCCTTGGGTAGCCACATTACATAGAGGGGAGAGGTGACTTTGGGTAGCCACAGTACAAAGGGGGGAGAGGTGACCTAGCCACAGTACATACAGGGGAGAGGTTACCTTGGGTAGCCACGGTACATAGAGGGGAGAGGGTGACCTTGGGTAGCCACAGTACATAAAGGGGAGAGGTGACCTTTGGTAGCCACAGTACATAAAAGGGAGAGGTGACCTTGGGTAGTCACAGTACATAAAGGGGAGAGGTGACCTTGGGTAGTCACAGTACATAAAGGAGAGAGGTGACCTTGGGTAGTCACAGTACATAAAAGGAAGAGGTGACCTTGGGTAGCCACAATACATAAAGGGGAGAGGTGATGTTGGGTAGCCACAGTATATAAAGGGGAGAGGTGACCTTGGGTTGCCACAGTACATAAAGGGGAGAGGTGACGTTGGGTAGCCACAGTATATAAAGGGGAGAGGTAACCTTGGGTAGCCACAGTATATGGAGGGTAGAGGTGACATTGGGTAGCCACAGTACAGAAAGGGGAGAGGTGACCTTGGGTAGCCACATGTACAATACATAAAGGGTAGAGGTGACCTTGGGTAGCCACAGTATATAAAGGGGAGAGGTAACCTTGGGTAGCCACAGTACAAAAAGGGGAGAGGTGACCTTGGGTAGTCACAGTACATAAAGGGGAGATGTGACCTTGGGTAGTCACAGTACATAAAAGGGAGAGGTGACCTTGGGTAGTCACAGTACATAAAGGGGAGAGGTGACGTTGGGTAGCCACAGTATATAAAGGGGAGAGGTGACATTGGGTAGCCACAGTACATAAAGGGGAGAGGTGACGTTGGGTAGCCTCAGTATATAAAGGGGAGAGTTGACCTTGGGTAGTCACAGTATATAAAGGGGAGAACATGTACAATACATAAAGGGTAGAGGTGACCTTGGGTAGCCCCAGTACATAGAGGGGAGAGGTGACATTGGGTAGCCACAGTACATAGAGGGGAGAATCGATATGAGGTAGACTTACTACAAAAGGAGAGGGATGACTTTGATTTAAGAGAGGGGCGGTTTGAGGTATATATACTTCAGCTCGAACTACAATCACTGACAGTCTATATTGTGTTATAGTTCATTCCCTCCTTTCCCAAATATAAAGAGATTTCCGATTAAAGAGACATAACTCTTGTACAACACTTCGCTCCTGTCGCACACAAACTTAACTACTTAGGCAAGCGATTATTGACTAGAGCGTAAACATACCCCAGCTATTTGGGATACTGTAGTCATTCTATTGTGCCTGGAGTCTAGGCTGTAAATGTATTTGTATAGTATTTAACAATCTTTTGTCGGTGAAGAATGTTTGTCACCGTCTGAATAGGTAAAATACACCTTAGCACTAAACATCTATATGGAACTGGTGACCGGGTATCAACATATTTTTTAACTTACCTGATGCAGTCGAACCAGTGCAGTTAACACGCGTACACACTAGGTATCACTCTGACAATATACTATGAAAAGTTAAGAGGTTTATAATAAATCGTTTACACTATGTACACCCGAACTCCAGCACGTTTCAAGGTCGCATGTTGAAAGGACACACTACTATAACTGGCCCATACATTAAACACACATATAGACGACTAATTCTATCGGTTGACCGACCAGAGCCTTTACCCGCGTATAAACAGGGTGTTTTGAGTTAATCGTACCAATGTAATACTAAGGATGTCACGTGAATGTGCACAATACACAATGCACTTTGCACTATGCAATATGCACTATATGCATTAGACTGCTTCCCGTCCCATAATGCAATAAGGACGGTGTCTTATGGTGGTCTAAATCGTCTGATGTTGATAACGAAATACACATGCTATGGTGTCATATCGAAAAACTGGAGGGAAAGACCGTAAGAGAAGACTTACTTGGGACAGGAAAGGATGTGTTCATCTGCGTCGTCTGTTTGAGTTCCATTTCAACATTTAATTGTTTTTCTTTCTTACTGCTTTCGTTTCTAACAATTGTGACGATGTATTATCTACAATAAATATCAACCAAAACATCAAAAAAAGATTAAAACAGAGAAACACGATGTTAATCGACGACAGACCGATATGCAAAAAGTCGATAAAACGTCATAATAATTCGGACTATGTTGCATGATAATCGATTATCATATGAAAGACAAGTGCTTGCTGATTGTTTAGGGGACACGGTAGTGGTAGGACGCCGGGCTCGTGTCCGAAGGGTTGCGAGTCATGTCACGGCAGTGTTGTATCTTTGAGCAAGATACTTTACTCCGATTGTTCCAGTCTACTCAGCTGTGAATGAGGGTTGGGCAGTGCTAGAATTATTAAATGCTAGATGTGAGCGACGAAATGGCAGCAACGGCTGTATGCTCCCCAGGGAGTTGAGAAAGATATTGACTGGTTGCAAAGGCCCTATAACCACGGATGATATTTTGTGAACCCTTTAGAGACGACCTTCTTGGTTTGGTTTAATTTTGTTTAACGTCCTATTAACAGCTGGGGTCATTTAAGGACGTGCCTCCGTGTGTGTAGTGTATGCGTGCTTGCGTGTGTGTATGCAGGAGACAGAGTATGTTGTTGTGCTTGCCTCCTTATGATAGCGCGCATCTGATGCCGACTTTATTATAGTGTTATCTCACTGAAATGCCATGACCTACGAACTAGGTTGTAATCAAGCGGTATATAAGAACCTTGAATTATTATTATTATTATTCAAGTTTGTTTTGGTAGATTTTTAGTCATAATGACCCTTTATACGGTCAATCTAGGGATCTTCACAGTAATTGGTTTTAGTTCAGATGTGGCCTCTGCTTGATACCTTTTCATTGTCAAAAAATGTATTTCTTTTATCCTTCATTCTCTCCTGAATTTGACAGGCTACACTGTATGCCACAACCTACAAAGGAAATGCAATAGCTGCATTTAGACTTAAACTAAGGTGTTCAGAGTAATTTTACATTTTTTAGGGGTTTAGATCGACTTTCGGTAAAAATGACACCCCAATGATTATATAGCAGGAGAAGGGAGGAAAGCTTTCGATGTCGAAATGTCGACCAAACCTAATTTTCTTGCATCAAAAACAACATTTCTTTAAAACTAATTCACCAATTTGTTAACTTAATTAGAAATAGCTTAATCATTTTGAGCTGAAGCTGAATAAAAAAAATACCGAATTTCAAACAAAAATGAATGAAGTCATCGGCATATATTAATTATTTTTTAGTTATGCCAGATGTCAACGCAAGTTGGACACGTTGCTCGCATACCTTTGTCATGCCCGATCGTCGGGACATTGTGTAATAGCGGCAGTTCAACGTTCAACGAGATAAAACCGCAGATGTTTGGATCCTTAAACCAGAATAAACAAACAAACAACGAGGCAGATTACAAGTATGCAAATTCATGTTAATTATAGGTGTATGTGATCGCGTAGAACAGAGCGTCATATAGGTAAACTCAAGTACAACTCATGTCTATATATAGCTATACAGCAGTAACGATTCTAATTCACTACGTCCGTTGTACCGAACATGAAAGCAGTTATCATATAAAACTCAACTCCTATGTATGGGAGTGGCCTTCGACGGTCAACCATTTTATTTAAGGAAATGTTACATGAAAATACAAAGGGCATGTGCCCGTTCCTGCTTCCCTTCTCTCTTCTCTCCGTCCTGAATCGGAATCCCGGCAGACGCTAGGAATTCCCTTTGCAGAATCTTTCCTTGAGTTCGTGCCTACATGTATCTCAAGGGAAAAAGAGAAATTTGATCATTCCATGATTCAATTAAAAAGAAGCTGAACCGTCGAGACCCGGATTACTTTACATGGCTATATAACCTTCAAACTACCTTGATTACTATGACATCTACGATGGCCGACAAGAGCCTGACAAAAAGATATGAACTTTCATATCTTTTTATACCACGGTACACTTTGATATGGTACACAAAGATATGAAAATTCAAATCTTTGTGTACCATGTAAAAGTGTACCATGGTACATAACGATTATAAACAACTTTACAAAAACACTCTTTACTTTCACATGTATATGTACCAACAGCCGATATCAGCCGGCAAAATGATATGAAAGCTTCTCTCCTTTTAGTACCGCGTTACACTTTTTTCGTTTCTTTTTGGACCACCTATGGTACAAATAGATATGAAAAAAGTGTACCATGAAATCACGATATACACTTTTTTCATATCTTTCTGTACCGTGGTACACTTTTGTGCGGTTCAAAAAGATATGAAAGCTTCTCTCCTTTTAGTACCGCGTTACACTTTTTTCATTTCTTTTTGTACCACCTACGGTACAAATAGATATGAAAAAAGTGTACCACCAGAGCATCGGAATGTTGTTATCGGGCACTATGACCAGAACTGACCCCGAATAGTGAAGCCCTAATTACAACGTCGAAACAAGTCGTGAAGTTCATTTATCACTTCTGATGAAAAACAGAGTTAGTTGCAATTGTGTAAGTATAGGGGCCTTGGCAGGGTCTCCAAAAGGGAAAAAGGACATCTGAATAAGTAATTAAATTGATTTCCCCCTTTTTTCCCTTGTCCCATACGGACCCGTCGGCCTTTTCAACTGATTTGGAGTTTCTTTCATTTGAGAAGTTGAAGCGATACATTCGAAATGTAAGTATTAGAAAAATAATCCATAATGCCTTCCTTTTTAACGTAAAACTTTTATAAAATTCGGTAAAGGATATTGAACAGTTGATTTAAATTTAAATGAGTAAGTAATAATTTGGTAGCTCATTTGGTGTAATCAAAATAACAGACATTCCGTGCGATAACATTTCATTGTATTTGATGACAGCCTTATCAGGGTGTAATTTGTCATACTTGGTAACCTTTACGTCTGATGGTTTCACATGTTTCTGTACCATGGCTGTTTTCGGCCATTATTTTGGTACAGAATGATACAAAAGCAACGGGTTGATTTTATTTCTGCTTTCATATCTTTGTGTACCATGGTACACTTTTACATGGTACACAAAGATTTGAATTTTAATATCTTTGTGTACTATGTAAAAGTGTACCATGGTACAAAAAGATATGAAAATTCACATCTTTTTGCCAGGCTCCTGTCGGCCATCGTAGACATCCGTGTCGCACCTGTAAACGTGCGGTTACACGTTACCCTCCCGCCTCACATGGCTACCTGTGCCACCTTGGCCTCATATCCGGACCCTAGTACACCTGTACGACATACATCGTGATATACCGTGACTATGATAAATACATCTACCAAGGCCCCTTTCTCGTATCCAGTTCATTTAGTTGAAACGGTTGAACCTCTAAATCTTCGACACGTGACGAAACTAAAATGCTGACTATTGCTAGTTTGCTTTATTTCTTTATGAAAAAAGGTCAAACCACATTTGGATTTTGAGATACGTTATATAATTAAGTGGACGCATGAAAAAAGGGTATACTACTCTTGATTGTTAGTTGTTAAACGAAACTGTGCATTTTTAGCTCTGCCTATAGTTCGGTCCATATCCAGGGGTTACGCTCACTTTCGCTCTCTGCACAGATCGGTGAAAGTGAGCATAACCCTTAACCCGAGGATGCCTGTACCGTTTAAACCGGGATAAGCGAATGTTAACCAAGTTATCTTTCTTGGTACACTATACGACCCACTAGTACCGCACATGTTTCCATCATTTATACACTTCATATTAAAATAGTCATAATTTGATTTAAAAACACCCTATATCTTGTAAGATTATACGAGGTACTTGTCATTATCAATATAAGGAGGAACTGGAGTAGTTTAGAAAAGGTTTAAAACAGACAAAACGGTCATTTGTGAACAATAGGATCATGTTTCTAATTTATTTTGCTTTGGTGTTGTTGTTGTTGTTGTTGTTTTTTCGCAACCGCTTAGGTAATATGAAGACGGTCGCTTGGGCAGACACAAATGAATGGACAGAGTTGTTACGTAGAAGGAGAGAAAATAAGTAGAAGGCAGAGAAGATAACCGATCGGTCATACACGAGGTCAAACACATAAGTCGGCACTTACGTACATGTAGTAGATACAACAGAACAGAACCATGCACTTCCTGCTGGATGAAGACCACTTGGCTGACATATTATATAGCAAAACGTCATTTTCAAGCCTTTTAGTATTTCAAAGACTTCTAAAATTAAGAAGAAAAGTTTCCTTTCAAAGGCCTTTCGTTCAACCGTTTCAGATTTAACAAACTATTTGCACATTATGAGTACAAAAAAAATATTCTCCAATATTGTTCAATTCCATCCCCTTACTTTATCGGAAGTTGGGTGAAAGATAAACGTGACTGCATATCTTTATGATTAAGTAATCGATACGGTATGCGAAAAAAGAATTACACTGTTTCATACAGCTGTTTCGTCCTTCTAGCCCTCGTCGGTGATGCAACAGGCCAAAAACGTGGAAATCAGAGCAGTTACCTAAATAAATATGAATATGAAAAGAAGTGTTTTGTTTTCACTTAAAAATTAAATTTGACTCGTTTAGACAGTTAATACAAGTAGGGCCTCAAAAGGGGCTTACCTCACCTCAATCTGACACCATACATATGTCAACGATTCAATCAACGTACCCATAATAACAACAATATAATCAAAATGAGTAGTTAAACTGCTAGAGCGGGGGGTAGGAAACCATTAATCCTGGCAGTGGTACTCCGGTAGATCAAGTATCGGTTTGTCAAAAAAAGAAAATTTTGAGTATAAATTTATTTTTTTGTAAAAATGCTTGGGTCCGAAAACCATAGAAACCCCCCTGGATCTGCCACTGTAGTTTCTCAATAAAATATTCACATTAATCAAGATGACATCTTGCAGTGAGACATCAGGAAAGCATTATTTCCCTTCGGCCGTAATATGACTCTAGATTGTCTAGAGACGAAGTTGAATTATTTTTTCTCAAATGTTTAACGTCACAGTACCCAAATCGGGACACTTTTTAGTGAAATATTGACGTATTTCATACCATAGTAGCGATCCCAATACTTTTTGTTACTTTTCCTAAATAGATATCATTATCTTTTCATTTTTATAATAAACAAATTGATATTTCCGGCACGTAGTTCTATAAATAGAACCGGAAATATAGTCATGGTTACGTAAACGCGAAAATTAATTTGGGTAGCTTTACCATAATTGTTTGAACAAGGTTTTGATTTTCTATAAGATCTTGCTGAAGCAAGTCAAATTCTGATTTGTCATTTTCACCAACTATTTAACAATTTATTGGTGATAAAGCCAATTAAGCCAAATATTTTTCCTCATAATGAGAATTCTGGACAACAAAATCTTAACAAGCTGACAGTTGATTGAATGATAAATAAATATAAATATATATATATATGTGTGTGTGTGTGTCTAATTCGATTTAGTCTCACCAAATGCATTTCTTATCAGTATTTGGTTTACTCATGTGTGCCTATGAATTTTTTTTTATCCTATGCTGTAATGTACAGCAACAGTGTATGCATATTGACATGAGAAGTCAAATATTGTGTATAATTAGGCTGTCAAATGATGGAATTAGACGATGTCTTACGTTATCAATAGGTCAGATATAATGTGATAATTTAATCTTGCATGTAACAAGCATTTTCATTGGCTTAAAAAATTATGTTATCATCCCATAACGTAAAAAAAATGACGTAGCCATTTGTAACGTCGCTTTTGATTGGCTGAAACAGCAGCGCAATAACTTTTAAGAGAAAAGAGTCCATCAATAAAAGTGGATTTACACAAAAAACAGGGGCGGATCCAGGATTTCCTAAAAGAGGGGGCCGAGAAATTTTTTCAATAGTCAACGGTGTGCTGCGAAAGGCAGCAGCCCGAGCGCGTAGCGCGAGGACGGGGAGGGTACAGACCCCCTCCCCGTAAGGGGTTTTTGGGGGATCTCCCCCCAAAAAAATGTGTTTTCTAGAACGTCTCAGAAGCGATTTCCCGTGTTCTGAGGATTGTTTTTATGTTTAATTAACAAGAAGAAAAAAACATATTTTAAGTATGGCCCAAAGACTTTTTTTGTGTACTGGAAAGAAAATTTAAGTTTCGGTTCAAATTCTCTATCAACAGCGTGTTTTAGAAGTCAGATGGTATTATTATAGAGGCAACCTGGTGATGACAAATGTATGAATCCACAGGAGACTTGTTCATTATTACCTAATTTGGCGTCCCGCCCGCAAGGGGGATACGAGAGGTCC
>NW_018405944.1:2341433-2415696 GCF_002113885.1 Mizuhopecten yessoensis
CCCCCCCCCCCCCTAAATCCGCGCCTGAAAAACCGGAGTGTACTCTCATCGCGGTTTATTTAGAGTACACTCCGGTTTTTTTAGTTATATCGCCATAACATGAAAAATATATTCAAGTTAATCCTTAAATAAAAAATACATAAAATAGTGTTATCTGAAACATTATGTGTTAGTGTTGATACAAAATGTTCATTGAATGTTTTCTTGGTGTTCTTTTAGCTAAGAACAAATACTCAACACCCAACACTTATATACGAAGGACTGTAAAACTAACTACATGTATATGTGTGTTATGTTTTTTCTGTTTAATGAATTTGTTATGAACTGATTAGTAGTCTGTTTCAGTTATCCATTAAGAGAAGTGTGGGCTAACCTAGAAAGACTGAAAAAACGTCTTAATTATCTAAATAATTGATATGAAACTAAACGACAGAAAAATATATGTTTTGGAAAATATCTGTCATTTTCAAACATGAGGAGCACATTTTGTAATGTATATTCCAAACATTTGGAAAAAAAGTCGGCTTTGTAGATTTATAACAACTGCAGTAAAATATTTGTAATGAAGTGAACTGTTTTCCTCATTATTAAGATTTCAAATTGTTTTTTTCCTTTGGTGTTGGTTCTTATAGCTTATATTATATACAGAAAGCAGTCCCTAGTAACGGGTAACTTTTGTATTCCCTCTTACTTAACGATCTAGAGGATTTCCTCAATCAATGCAATGTTTCTTGTAGAATGAAGTGTATTCTCTTAGTGATCAAAATTTAGGTTTGTACTAAAAATTGTGTATTATACTTTATGCTGATGATACAGTGCTTATTTCAGAAACATCAGATGGTTCCAAATTATTGTGATATATGGAAACTAACAGTTAATACACCAAAAAATAAAAAATATTTTTTTTTGACAAAAGGCAAAGTAAAAGAGACCATCACTTTCCGTTCAATAGTAATGAGATTTTAGAAATACAAGATTCGTATCAATATCTTGGATTAATATTAAACTATAATAGCGTTTTCACTAAAGCCAAAAGTAAATTAACAAAGCTTTATATGCATTATATAATAAGATCAGAATTGTTTCCCTTCTTGTAGATCTTCGACTGAAATTATTTGATGCACTTTTGTCCACTAATTTTATTGTATGGATTTGAAATCAGGGGCTATGAAAATACAAAATGTATCGATAAAATACATTTACAGTTTTGAAAGCAAAATCTTAATTATTGGAGGAGCACCCCAAATTATATGGTATATGGTGAGTTGGGAAGGTACCCCCTAGAAATTGAAATCAGTGTTAGAATGGTTATGTTCTGGCATAAGCTTATATCGGGTGGATCAAAATTATCTAGTGTTATGTATAAGTTAATGTACAATTTGCACCAGAATTCTGTATTTACAAGATATTTTGAACAATACTGGACTAAATAATTTATGGACGTTCCAAATATCATATACAATTAATAGACAATGCTTGAAAACTAAGCAGAGATTATGCGATCAATTCATTCAAAGTTGGTTTCATGATGTTGAAACTTCCTCGCGAGGGCAAGTTTACTCCTTATTAAAAAAACAGTTATAGTTATTGAACCATACCATTTAAGCTTAAATTGTAATGAACAAAAAGTAATGTGTTAATTTAGAACATCAACATCAACATTTTGGCGATATGATTTCTATTTGTAGGCAGTTGAGTTTGTTTTAGGATAAATGAATAATTATAAATAATGACACAAAAACTGTAATATATGAACTTATTATTCTAAGTGCCTGTTGTTACAAATCATCTGATTAGTATCTTGTACCAAAGTGAACATCCTTTTTCGTGACCCCATCGGCCGCGGAAATCCGTGACTCCGCAACGGTTCCAGGTTGTTTCGCCCTAAATCCCGTTCGCCCTAGGTTGTTTCGCCCTAAAGCAAAAATATTGCGGCGAAACATTGTTTGGTATTTTCTTTCAATTTTAGTAGTTTTAAGTCACAGAGTAAGTCTTCTTAGTCTTCCATATCATTAAAATCAATTTCATAAAAAAGTGTCAATTAGACACTTTAAAGTGGAATTGTACTTGAATGTGACCGCAATTTGTCTTTATATTAAACGGCACTGATAAACATATGGTTATAAATAAATAAAAGGGTCCCTATCGCGAAGAATCCCCCACAAAACCACTCCGTTTCGTCAAAAATATCTCCTTTTCGCTCCTTTTCGTGGTTTACCCCTACCGTGGAATTGTAATTGAATGTGACCGTAAATTGTCTTTATATTAAACGGCACTGATAAGCATATGGTTGTGAATAAATAAAAGGGTCCCTTTCGCAAGGAATCCCCCATAAACCACTCCTTTTCGTCAAAAATATTTCCTTTTTTATCCTTTTCGTGGTTTACCCCTACCATGACTCCGCAACGGTACGTCAAATAGACTCTTTAAAGTGGAATTGTACTTCAATGTTCTCGTAAATTGTCTTTATATTAAACGGCGCTGATAATAATATGTTAATGAATAAATAAAAGGGTCTCTTTCGCAGAGACACCCCCAAAACCACTCCTTTTCGTCAAAAATATCTCCTTTTCGCTCCTTTTCGTGGTTTACCCCTATCTTGGAATTGTACTTGAATTTGACCGTAAATTGTCTTGATATTAAACAGCACTGACAAACATATGGTTATGAATAAATAAAAGGGTCCCTTTTGCACAGAAAATATATCCTTTTTGCTCCTTTTCGTGGTTTACCCCTACCGTGACTCCGCAACGGTACGTCAAATAGACACTTTAAAGTGGAATTGTACTTGAATGTTCAGGAAATTGTCTTTATATTAAACGCCACCGATAAACATATGGTTATGAATAATTAAAGGGTCCCTTTCGCAGGGAAACCCCCCAAAACCACTCCTTTCCGTCAAAAATATCTCCTTTTCGCTCCTTTTCGTGGTTTACCCCTACCGTGAACTTGTCATAAATTGTCTTTATATCAAATGGCAATGATAAACATATGGTTATGAATAAATAAATGGATCCCTTTCGCAGAGAGCACCCCTCAAAACCACTCCTTTTCGTCAAAAATATCTCCTTTTTGTGGTTTATGCCTACCGCCGATTTGAGTACTGTTACGTTTTTAACTGTACCCAAATCGGGACACCCCCACCAGTTTTGGCTTATATTTGGAGATGAAAAAAGAATTTAGCAGAACATGGCATATCTTTGGTATTTAAGAGACAGCGGTCGCTCTGAATGAATTTCTTTTCCAAAAACAACCATTACTTGTGAAAAAGTAGGACTGTGAAAAATCACATACAAAAATATGAAAATCAATAACGTCGCATGGCGCTTCAATTTAGAACGTTACATTTTTGTCATTATTTACAAACTAAAACTGTGATTGTAACCATGATTGGCAGTAAATAAACTTCATATAATGTTTTATTGGTATATAAGCATCTTTAAATCAATATTTTCATTTTAATAATACTTCTTTGCACATCATGCAAATTTCGTGTGACTTTTTCCTCCAAGTTGGGGTAACGGGTTGTTTTGGGTTTTGCCCTAAATCCCGTTCGCGCTAAGCACAGGGGCACGTGCCCCTGTGCGCTAAGTGTTGTTTCGCCATAAATCCCGTTCGCCCTAGGTTGTTTCGCCTTAAATATTTCTTCTTAATATATTCTTTAATATAATGATTAATATTTAAATATATCAAATAAACTTATTGATGACTTTCTGCATTGGTGTAGGTATATTGCATGAAGAGTATGTGAGAGCGGAGTCAGCTTTTCACAGCTGCCGTTTGTCACACTCGTTAAAAAACAAGACAAATACTTTTTTTATGAAATTGATTTTAATGATATGGAAGACTAAGAAGACAACTCTGTGAATTAAAACTACTGAAATTGAAAGAAAATAACAAACAATGTTTCGCCGTAATATTTTTGTTTTAGGGCGAAACAACCTAGCGCGAACGGGATTTAGGGCGAAACAACCGGAACCGATTTGTGACGGTAGTCTGCTGGAGGATTTCAAAGTCCCGATGTTTGCCGTAACCTTCTTGGCCATAGTTATCTCTTATAGTAACGGTTGATAATATACCCAATTTACTCGTTATTCTGTTTTACAGTAACCAGTATTCCTCTAAATTTTGAAATTCATAGATTAAAGGATTTATCTGCCTTGCTTTCTGTTTCAACAGTAGTTTAAACAAATGTAGATTTCCACCCTTTTCCACCCCAAGCATCATCAGTCATTGTTAGCTTACTGAATTTATCATCGAAATTTGAAGGTTTAGATTAATATACAATGACATACAATGTAGAAGTGATGCTATTCTTTAGGATAACTTGGGTAGAGGGAAATAGTAGTTATCATCTGCTGTTATTTTTTATAAGAATTTTAAATATTTACAGATTTAGACACAGAAAAGTCGTCATAGACGTCTTGTTGATCTGGATATTCTAATTTGTATCAGTAAAAAAACAAAGCAATATCGAGTGAAGAGTCAATAGAGATTGGGTGTCCCCAAAATTCATGGAGTCATATAAAATATAAACTATATTCATTTTACAACAATAATGAAAAACTTATGTAAACTAATACTAATCACTATTGTTGGCCGGGATGTTAGCGTGTGGTGGGTCTTAGTGTGGAAGGAAACCGGAGTTCCCGGAGAAAACCCACTTAGTTGGGTCAAACCGCGACGGCCTTGGTGAAAGGCAAGTGCGCTATCCACTGCACCACCCCCGACCACCGTAAACGTTCACATACAATCTCTGCAGGAAATGCAAGTGAGCGTAAACCCATGAACTTTTGAGGATGGAGAGTGGGAAGCCTATACATGTGTTTTGTGTCAAACAAAAGCTTCACATGTCCAGTATACCTGTGTTTTTGTGGTCATCCCTTTCATTATAAATACATTTTCAATATCACCCTATAAATATAAAAATGCCTACAGTACTCTTTGCATTGTCGACATCTTATATTACTCAAGTTCAAAACACTTCACTCCAGCCAGCTACATCGCAAATATTGTAATCTGCCTTGTGATTCTTGAGAAGAAGTCATTTTAAGTTTTAAACACTTAACCTGTGATCTGTGGGTCAAGGTAATAACAAATTTTGATAGTCTTTTTAACCCAAATGACAAAAAAACTTGGTTAATTCAAGGTCACAAGGATCAAATGAACGTATAAATCTCCCACTGGATTTTTCTGATAAACTTGTTTGGGGACTATACCAATGATATAGGGTCTGTAGCTTGCTGGGGTGATGTGAAGTCAAGTTGTTTATTACCTCCAAACAAATTCATGTTCCTTTGGATCAAACGTGTTAAAATATGATGATTTCTTGTAATGAACGTCAAGGCCTAGAGCGATAATATTTAGTCTGAAGCTTTTTTAAATGATTTTCAGAATGTCTTTCTCAGGCACAATCTGATGTCAAGATTATTAACATTCTTACATGACGACAGCAATTTGTTCAAAATTTCGTGTTGATATGAATGTGGATGAATATACCACAAATGAGGAGAGAAATCAAGATTTTTTTTTATATCTGTTCATCTTTTACTATGTTAAACACCAAAATTCTGATTAAAGAACCTTCGGGCTCATAAAACAGAACAAGATCGATAATAAAAGACAACAATAAGACATAGGACAATTCGTGACATTTTATTTCAACAGAAAATACAGGTAAATAAATACAGGTAAATACAGTGTGCTACACTGTTCATTTAACTTCAAGTTAAATCTTAATATTTATATATTATTTTTCATCTTATTATAAATCAGAGCTGCAAGAGGACATATAAATATAGTATAACATTTTTGACAGAAACAGTTCATAGTTACTTCCCTTTGAACATTTATCACAGTTTGTTTTTTGTGGACGGATTTCTTGCAGAATTTGAAATTTATATATTACATATACATACATTCAACAATTTAATGTTTACCATAAATGTTTTCTATAAATTCTAAATAGTGTTTTCAAATCAGTCAAAAAGTGTTTCATTATAGAATATATAGTAACACTATAAAATTAATAAGTTTCTGGCGTATTCAAAGAAAAATGTCCAAAGTTACTTCATTGTTCCACATATGATCAACAAAATACCCATGTACATGACTGATACCACGTCTTTGTCTGAATATAAATATTTTATTACTGGTGTTTTTCCCCTTGAACTGATTAACTGACAAGAGTTTCCAAATCTCCAAGTTAAATAGATTCTTAAACCTGTCATTGCCAGTTAATATATAAGTTAAACTTACACAAATTGAGACCAGTTTTGTCAACCTTTGGTCCAAACAAATACAATAGATGTCAGTAATTGTTGTCTTTTAGTATAGAACACAAGTTTAGCCATATACACTTTTTTCTTCAATGTTATTTTTACTATATATATAGGACAAGATAATATCTGACACAAGAATTCTGATGGTTTTATCTTCTTCAACTTTCCAGATCCAATCTTGATCAGTTCTTTGTTTTACGCTATGCCGCTGTAATGTTTCACATCTAGTCCTTGTTACACACTCTGCCATCTTAGTTGATTGAAAATTGTTGTGTTCACACTTTCTGTTCTCCAAGATCCTAATCAATTGAAAAATGTTGTTGTTTTCACTGTTGTTTTTCCACTGTCCTAAACATTTACGGTACATCATCTAAGCTGGTTGAATTTTTTTTAATTTTCAGTCTCTCTTTTTAACTGCATGGACATTTTTATTCAGACTCTATCAGCTGTGGACGACTGACCTAGTTCTCCTTTTACACTATGCCAGCTGACTTATTTTTTCGTTTCACATTATGCCAGTTTATATACTTTTTACACCATGCCCGGTTTGGCGTACATGGGTAGATGGTAGTAGTTATAACTGATGAAGCTAAGAAGCCTGGTCTCCACGGCACGCTTCGCTCCGCTATTCCGGTAAATATCCAACAGTTCGCCTTTCTGGCTCTCATTCATCTGGAGATACAATCATTAAAGTCATTGTAAGATAGTTCATTGTGATTAGCTAAAAATAAATCACATGCTATAAAACAATAGTTAAATATGTCTCCAACAGAATTGTCAATTTTGCTGACCTTATAAATTTTCAAAATATTATTACCATATTTGAAGTAATAAGGGTACCAAATACTGGGTTAATGAAAATTCTGACACCTTTTTTTTTTCTCTTACAACATATTCTACCTCATATTCTGACTATTTTTTCCCATCAAAGCCGAAAAAAGAAGGTCCCTTTATCCAACCCCCAATACCCAACCCCATCCTCTCTCCCATCCAAATCTCCACCCCCAAGATGAATTCGCTATTACTGTAATTAAGTTGTTGATTGTTCTGAAATATTGCATTGGTCACGATATCAGTAGAAAAGGGTTTATTATATCCCATAGTAGCTTCTGTGTAGTTGCTTGTTTGACTGGTAACATGTCTAACAAACAATTACCATAGATGACTTTAAGAAATTATAAAATCTAAAAGGGAAAAAATCTACAAGTTCATCACAGGCAATTTATTTGAGTTGTGTTTTTAAAATCAATCGGAGCACCCTCATTAGCTCAAATATGGTATTCTAAAAGGGAAAAATCCAGAAATTCATGATAGGCATTTAATTGTCACCCTTATTACCTCAAATATGGTATTTCCATATCGCTCTTGGGTGACACTATTCTAGAACTGACTTCTCTACAAGTCGTCCCCAGGATCTCACATGGTTTTACAGGAGTATTTATTTTGTTCATAATACCATATAATGATACATTAGTTCAGCGTAATAACCCATCACTGTCTTCTAATTGGTATGAAGTGACTTAAATCCATCTGAAGTCTGATTCATGAAGATATTCGTTTCCATTTTATCATGAAACTTGATGTAATTTCATAAGCAATGATCAAAATCTTTTCTGAATAATATAGTACAGAAGTATCTATCATTTTTCTGAAAACTTTTTTCTCTAGGGAGAGATTAATACATCTCAGGGAAGCAAATATTCATGCTTCCTTCATTAAAATCAATAAATGTATAAAACACTCACAGCCACATCCTCATCCACAACCTGTCGGACGCGTTCCTCCACAGACTCCTGTCCAGGGCCCTGCAAAACAGTCACATAACCATGACTTTCATTTTTACACGTGATAATTTAAAAAATCAAAATTTTGTTTTTATGAATTAATTATCTAATTACAAAATATTACAGAACATTGGTTTATCTACAAGATTTGAATTGAAACATAAATTAATTTTCACCCTTTTATCCCTAAGTAACTTGAGTAGATTCTGCCATACATTTATCTGGATGAGTCCATTATGGTCTACAGTGATGAAAGGGTTAACGGATCAAAGGCCAGTGTAACATAATAATTTGAACTAATATCAATATTATCAAGATTTAACCTAAAAACTAGAATTACACTGAATTGGAATTGAAAGTTTAGAATTTTTCTTTCTACTGACGGACATTTAAATTTCTATGGTTTCTTAATTCTTGTTACTTACTGGACTTGTGATGAGGAGTTCTCGCACTTCATCGCGGAAATCTGCAAATCTGTCATGGTAAACAGCCAGACACCATTTCTCCATAAAATAGCTGCAACAAATTCATAAGAATGTTTAAAAATAGATTTTCATATACAGTGGAGCTTCATCAATCTAGCCGTCTTCATTTCCAGAAACAGTGGCTGGAACATGAAACAGCTGGATAACAACACCAATCATACATGGAAGGCCAAACTTTCCGATAAAACACTGGAAGGCAAGTAAGTGAGAAGACCGGATTAGTGGTGGCAGGATTTAATGAAACTGAGAAGTGGGACCACCAGACTAGTGGTGGCTGTTTTAATGAAACTGAGAAGTGGCACCACCAGATTAGTGGTGGCAGGATTTAATGAAACTGAGAATTGGGACCACCAGATTAGTGGTGGCAGGATTTAATGAAACTCAGAAGTGGGACCACCAGATTAGAGGTGGCAGGATTTAATGAAACTGAGAAGTGGGACCCCCAGATTAGTGGTGGCTGTTTTAATGAAACTGAGAAGTGGGACCACCAGATTAGTGTTGGCTGGATTAATGAAACTGAGAAGTGGGACCACCAGATTAGTGGCAGCTTGATTAATGAAACTGAGAAGTGGGACCACCAGATTAGTGTTGGCTGGATTAATGAAACTGAGAAGTGGGACCACCAGATCAGTGGTGGCTGGATTAATAAAACTGAAATGTGGGACTACCAGATTAGTGGTGGCTGGGTTAATGAAACTGAGAAGTGGGACCACCAGATTAGTGTTGGCTGGATTAATGAAACTTAGAAGTGGGACCACCAGATTAGTGGTGGCTGGATTAATGAAACTGAGAAGTGGGATCACCAGATTAGTGGTGGCTGGATTAATGAAACTGAGAAGTGGGATCACCAGATTAGTGGTGGCTGGATTAATGAAACTGAGAAGTGGGATCACCAGATTAGTGGTGGCTGGATTAATGAAACTGAATAGTGGGACCACCAGATTAGTGGTGGCTGGATTAATTAAACTGAGAAGTGGGACCACCAGATTAGTGGTGGCTGGATTAATTAAACTGAGAAGTGGGACCACCAGATTAGTGGTGGCTGAATTAATGAAACTGAGAAGTGGGACCACCAGATTAGTGTTGGCTGGATTAATGAAACTGAGAAGTGGGACCACCAGATTAGAGGTGGCAGGATTTAATGAAACTGAGAAGTGGGACCACCAGATTAGTGTTGGCTGGATTAATGAAACTTAGAAGTGGGACCACCAGATTAGTGGTGGCTGGATTAATTAAACTGAGAAGTGGGACCACCAGATTAGTGGTGGCTGAATTAATGAAACTGAGAAGTGGGACCACCAGATTAGAGGTGGCAGGATTTAATGAAACTGAGAAGTGGGACCCCCAGATTAGTGGTGGCTGTTTTAATGAAACTGAGAAGTGGGACCACCAGATTAGTGTTGGCTGGATTAATGAAACTGAGAAGTGGGACCACCGGATTAGGGGTGGCTGGATTAATGAAACTGAGAAGGGGGACCACCAGATCAGTGGTGGCTGGATTAATAAAACTGAAATGTGGGACTACCAGATTAGTGGTGGCTGGGTTAATGAAACTGAGAAGTGGGACCACCAGATTAATGGTGGCTGGATTAATGAAACTAAGAATGGGGACCACCAGATTAGTGGTGGCAGGATAAATGAAACTGAGAAATGGGATTAGTGGTGGCTGGATTAAAAGAGGCTGGAAAGTGCAGTGTTTTTGTTATCTAAATATTACAGCAGCCTGTTCCTTTATAAATTCCGGAAATATAGCATTATTTGTTTTGAAATTGGGAATTTATTCCTCAGTTTTGGGTCATTTTGGGAAAATAAGGCACTTTTTAGCAAGGGGAAACCGCCTGTATTCATCAGTAAAACTGAGGGGGAAAAAATCGCTGAAGTGGGACCATTGGAAAAAGTGGCTAGATTTATAAATCTCATTTGTATGTTTTATTCTAAAAAGACTTTTTAATAGTAGTTGTAATAGAATTGTCAAGTCGTCACCAGGTTCCATTAAATGATTCTCAGACTCCAAACATTGAAAAAGAAATCTTTTAACAACAAAATATTTTCAACTCTAGTACTATTTGTTTATGAGCAGTAGGATCGGGACAGATGTAGTTACTCCTGTATTTTCCCAAACTTGGACGCGGGCCTTTACTGCATACACACCTGATGAAATCTTTAACTAAGCCCTCGTTAAACCTGGACATCAAGTTGTTGAGACCTCTCTCATGTAGTCCGTAAAGACAGTTGAAATTGCTGCTCGGAATCGGCTGTAAAATACAAAGTAAATATAAAAAGTAACATCGAACCAACACAACCAGTCATAACAAAGCCAGAGTTGGTCCTAGTCACTGTGGTGTTATAGGGGTAAGCACGGTAAATATCTGCAGCAGTCATAACAAAGCCGGAGTTGGTCCTGGTCACTGTGGGGTTATACAGGTAAATATGGTAATATTTGCAGCAGTCATTACAAAGCCAGAGTTGGTCCTGGTCACTGTGGGGTTATACGGGTAAATACGGTAATATTTGCAGCAGTCATTACAAAGCCAGAGTTGGTCCTGTCACCATGGTGTTATAGGGGTAAGTACGGTAATATCTGCAGCAGTCATAACAAAGCCAGAGTTGGTCCTGTCACCATGGTGTTATAGGGGTAAGTACGGTAATATCTGCAACAGTCATAACAAAGCCAGAGTTGGTCCTGGTCACTGTGGGGTTATACAGGTAAATATGGTAATATTTGCAGCAGTCATAACAAAGCCGGAGTTGGTCCTGGTCACTGTGGGGTTATACGGGTAAATACGGTAATATTTGCAGCAGTCATTACAAAGCCAGAGTTGGTCCTGTCACCATGGTGTTATAGGGGTAAGTACGGTAATACCTGCAGCAGTCATTACAAAGCCAGAGTTGGTCCTGGTCACTGGGGGGGATATACGGGTAAGNATTTGGAGGGACAGACAAGAACTTAACAAATTATTGTAAATCTAGTGATCTTTTACAAATTGACAGCACATATATTTGGCACTTTTTTCTCAAAATTCTACATTTAACAGAATTTTCATTGAAAGAAACATTTTTATGAAAATGTTTTATTAAAAAAGAATTCTCCATCTCAAGTTATCAGCAAAAACCCTTTTTTGGGTTTTTTTACAAATTGACACCTGAACATGCTAGGTTATATAGCTGATTTTAATTTAATCTGCAGTAACTAACGTACATTTTCAAATTGTATGCGAAATTTTGAATTTTTCAACTTCCAACATGTCAAAGTAGAATAGACCAAAATATCAGCATCAAACACAATGGGGACAAAATATCCAGTATTGGAATGTCTTAACTGTTAGGAGTGTTGTTGATTTCAGGAGTGATCACAAATGACTAACACCATGAATATCTATAAACCCACAGTAAGTAGTTAAGGGTACATTTATAACATAGATATAATTTTTTACTACAGATAAAAATTATTGCTGGGGTTTCATTTTAGAACTTGCACTTTCAAGATCTAGAGCGGAATAAACCAAGGTAAAACAAAACAGAAATCAATTCAATTTATCTTATTTTCCAGCACTGGTGGTTTCCATTTACACTGCTGGGTAGACTTTAGCAATTAGGCTGTCTTTAGTTTACAAATTATGCTCATTCACCCCTTTTCATTTCATAATGAACTATTTCAACCTTTGAATTGGAAGAGTTCAAATGTGTCTTCAGGGGTGAATGAGTTAAAATGACCAACTGCTCATGAATTGCTCCTGAGCAAAGAGTAAGAAAAAACAGAATGATAGCGACATACTTCAGTCCCTTGTACAGGACTCAATGTATCTGCGGGAACCATATCTCTGAAGGTCTGATTGATTTTATTGCATTTTAAAAAATTTACTTTATCAGACCATTATGTTAATTTTCAAAATCAAATATCTAAAATTTCAAAGTCAAATATCTAAAACTTAAAAAAAATAAAAAATCTATTGATTGATTTTTGAGCTACGGTTCCCAAAGCTAGACTCAAAGCCACATGTTTCCCATCTTTAGGAACATAAAAGATACTTCTGTTAAGCTTGAAATAAGAGCAAGCTTTGGCAGCCCTTACAGAGGATGCTTCCTTCACAAGTGATGAAACAGAATTGAGATTTTAAATCAAGCTACCAAGCGAGCAAAAAATATTTCTAATGTCTTTCTGCAAAATTTTCAGAGGACAGTGATGAGGCCTATCATAAATTACATAAAGATCTGAGCTAGACATGCAAACAGCAGGATACAGGTATTTTAAATAATGTTTTGTTCTAATCAAGATAAAATGCTTGCTTTGTTAAGAAAGATGATTGCTTTAAAGATATTGCTGTGTACTTTTCAATCGTGAACCAATGCGCAAGGTACTGCCAGGTAAAATGATTCCATCAGACATTTTTTTAGTCTTAAGAGTTCATATCAATACAGTTACTAATTAACTCTACTTTCCAAAGTTAAAAGACCCCATTTCATAGTGAACTTCAACAGAATCTTCTTTCTTGTTGGACTTGAACATGAAAGTGAATGCCTGTTTAAGCACTAATAGTAGAACAGCGGAAAGTAATGCAAATCTAACATTGCACGAAAATTAAACGGAAAATCCATTTCATGTTGAGGACCCATTTTCCTTAGGTTCTACGCATCCGTTTTGTAACGGCTTCCCTAATGATGTACAACGTTTGTTTGTTAAAAATTTGTGTCTTCACAACTGCCACAGCAATATGATAAAGGTGTCCACAGATGATGGGGCCACTTTGAACCTTTCATCACTGTAGACCATAATGGACTCATCCAGATAAAAGCATGGTAGAGTCCACTGATGTTATTTAGGGGTGAAGGGTTAAGGATCCCTGACCCGCTGCAGGCAAACCACAGGGTTTGAATTGGATGTTGTACTTGAAGCAATGAAGGATTTCTGTACCTCTCCCAAAAACTGTAACTGTGTATTAGAAATTGATTTTTTCGGGTAGAAATGAATTATGCAAATTAAAGCTTTGATAAATCAGACCAGGAATCAAAACCAGCACCTAACTTTGTTATACTATTGCTCTAAATGACTCAGCTACCTGGTCAACGAAAGTTTTCTGGCCAATCAGGGCTACATTAATAGCAAACAGAAGTGAAGGGGAGGTTACTATACATACGGACAAAACACAGTGCAGTGGGACAGGGATCCTTAAGTGTCATCTAACTGAAATGTCATAACCTGGACACAACAGCGTGACGATCCACCCGGTCACACCCTGATGACAACAGGGCAATCACAGGGGCCTACGGAAGACGCACCGGAAAGACAATCACAGGTGCCTACGGAACAGGGCAATCACAGATGTCTACGGAAGACGCCCCGGAAAGACAATCACAGGTGCCTACAGAACAGGGCAATCACAGGTGCCTTCGGAAGACGCCCCGGAAAGACAAATGTAGTGTGAAAAGAAACAAAGCACAAGGAATTCTTAACTCGACTTTAAAAATTAAAAAAAAAAAATGAACTATTTCAAGGGGTGCATGCAGTAGATGCATTTTGGTTCCTTTAGTGTCCTCAGGTAGAAGGCACAACAGCAAATTCCAAATTCCTTAGGAGGTTCCCATACTAATAGTCTCTTACAATATCAAGTTGTACAAAACATTACACAAGTAATCCGACACAGCCCCGATTTTTATTTTTTATTTTCTCATCAATATTCTATGCTTTTAAAGCCAGTTTCTACTAGGAACCTGAAATGGTTAAAACATCTTGTTTACATTTTTAAGTAACAGCGACCTACATATCTCAGATTTAGTGATCCACATCTTCAACCTTCAGATTAACATTTTTTTTTTAAATAGGTATCAGGTTTGCATTAAAAAAAAACAGAATACATCAAATCATTTTTTCAGTGAATCAGTTTTATCAAAAATCAATTTGAATGTAGACTAAAAAAATCTTATGATACAGCTTAACGGATACTTCATTATAACGAAGCTATAAATATCATGATCCTAACCCTAATTGGTCTCAAGAAGGAATACACCATATCGCCATCCCTTTTACGGTCTTTCTGACATTAGGTCAAAACAGTTTTTTTTAAGATAATACAGCGAAAGCAGTTTGATCAATTCTCTGGAGAAAACGAAAAAATAATCCTTAGTAATTTCTGATGTTAGATTTTTGTATCAGGAAACCATGCCAACAAATTTACAAGGGACATGTGTACGGGAAAACAAAATGAACATCACTTTGTTCGGACTTTACCAATTAATGCATCAATCAATATTTGCTTTTAAATATACTACCATATACAAGTCAATTTCCTTGACAAAGGAAAAAGGGTCTAGTTTTGATCTTACCCCAGATAGCCTAGGTACAGGATCAGTTCAACGAGCAGACTTAGGACATATACCGTTAAATTAATTGAAAAAAAACAATAACTTTAATAAAGAAATTAATGATTTCCTTCTTTAATAAAGGAACATGTAATTAAAAAATTGTTGACATGAAATATCAAGATACCTTTGTTCAAAGTATTGTCAGCTTTATTAAGTGACACTCAAATACACTTAATTACACTCCTTAATTACACTTATATTACTGCGTAATCAGATTTTCTTGTGGCACCCAAATTTCGTGTTTCCCGACAAATCACCATTTCATTGGTACATGCAATTGTGGATTACGAACGCTTACTCATACGGAGAGCTGCTTTATATCAAATTTGTAATTAATTGGTGGACTTATAAATTAGTGGATGAAGATAAACCCACGAAAATCAACAAAATAAAAAAATAAAAAAATAAAAGTTATTTAACAGTAATGTTGTGTTTCAGAGAAAATCCCCCCCACCTCCTCACTCACTTCCCTGTAAGAAAAACTAGCATCCACTCCCCCTGGACATATCCCCAAAACNGTGGGGGATGGGGGAAGGGAATGGAAAAAACTTCATGACAGCACTGAAGCGTCATTCTGTAAAGTATATTGTCTCAGACATAAGATTACCGTAACTAAAGGCTAATCTGTAGATTGTGTTCCATGGTTTCACAGATTCTGACTCAGACACACTTGTTGAAGGACATGTGAATGTCAAACGTCAGTGTGTATACACGACATATCTAGTGTTCTGACACTGCATGACATACACATCATCAGGGTTTCAATTTTAGTATTCTTCATTTTTTCTATCGCAGACAAGATACTATGTTTTATTTTTTATTACATGGAAAGTATTTTTTTTTAAATATGAAGAAAAATCTATATAGATATTTACACTTTTTGGATGCTGAAATATCAAAGAACATCCCTAAAGCTGCATTTACCAAAGATGTATGACGACAGCTCCCACACCATTAGAATAATGATCCGTGGCTGGTACCATGGTTGATATAAATCAAGATGAAACAGAGGACTGTAACCGGTCAACAGTAGAGTAAACATAAAACCAATATCCCTTAAAAATCTCCCGTTTCCCAGCGGCTCGGCTAGTTTCTATAGTGTGCAGTGTTGTCCCTCTAGAGTTTGAGGCCATTACAGGAAAGTCAATAAGTGCTCTGTATTACAACAGTGGGACAATACTTGCGTGCATGTGATGAAATATATGCTTTTTTTCTTCTTCCGATTTTAATTGATAGCTTTTAATGTTTAACTTACCATGACAAAAACACCCTTTTGTCATTCCTATTCTACTGGGTGCGTAGAAGTTTAGGATGGGGTTTTTCCCAGCTTTTACAGAAATAGTACATACGACATGATCACAGTATCACGTTTTGTAAATATAGGAATTTCAAAAATCTATACTTGTATACTATAAAATTGTACTGAGTATGAAAATAAGTTTCAAATCAATTCTTTAAATATGCCATAATTAGAATTATATATTTTAAAACAATCTACTTCCAAATTTTATCCTGATTATTTTGTATACTCTATTTCATTGGGTGATACGTTCTAGCTCTTTAGTCCACAATCTTCAAACAAACTTTGATATAAAAATTCTACAAAGGGCAATAACTCTGTATATAGTTTGGAGCAGGATCTGATCTCAGTATGTGATACTCTGCCATCCCAAATGTACTAACATTCCCAAATTTGGCCATTGTAGGTGACAGACTGTAAGACATGCCCAGGTCAAAGGGCTGCACATTAACAAAGGGCCATAACTCTGTTTATTGTGCGGTATAAGATGCCTTCTTAAGAGGCACTCGCATACAAAATTTGCTGATTGACGACGTGAAATCTATTGTCCCCTAAGGCTCCGAAGCACTTAGCTGGGGGAACATAATTATCAGGACAATGGCTGAAAAATCTAGGTATATTTTCATCATTTGCTGCTCAGAAATCAACTTTTTTAGGGCACTGAATTTTGCACAGTGACATATTCTGATGAAGGAGTTTGTCATGACTTTAGTTCACCATACATTTTTTTCCAAAATGAAGACAGGATTTTTCACATGTAATTTCCTGTTAAAGTCAATGAAACTTATTCCTTATCCGAAAGTGTAATTAATACCCAAGGGAACAGAGAGACTGAACAAATGAATCTGTTGAAGAAAAACAAAGAAGAAAAACTGTATGGCCTGTTGAATGAAAATTAAACAGATACTATTAAAGAGAGATTTTCCATCAAAGACAGCAATAATTTCAACAATATTTTACCTAGAACCGTATTTAACTATACCCGACATTAATAACTTACTCACCTGTTTAGAAAGGCATGTGATGGTTTCTATGGTATTGTATTGGTTGATATGAAGACGGAAGTAACCCGGATCTCCGTCCACCGTCCCTGTGATGTATTCCTTACCCTGGCAAAGAAAATCAGTGAACAAGGAATTCAAGAGCGTGTCATCAACAAATTCTTCACATGAAAAACCCCTTAATCATACAAGTCTTGAACCAGCTGCTGAACTGTTGCTTCAGTTTGCTTATCTTTTCATTTACAATATATAATACATTTTTTAGACTGCCCCCCATCTCTAGAAAATTGAATTATTAAGAAAAAAGTAAACTCTAATAATTTTGATCACTTGTATGTCTGATTCCCAAGTTCTCAAACTAGGGGGAGATAAGCTAGTACACTGTAGTAAAATGCGGTTGAGAAATTCTTCATAAAAACTTAGGGGCTGATAGCCAGTCTTTTTTTTCAAACTCTTTTCAATTTTTAACTTGTTTTCAAAATTGAAAAATCTTATAGTTCTCCGCTAAGGAATTTGTGTCACATTACAATGATTTCAAATATTCTTTTTTTTAATAATTAAGCGTTAAAATTACACAGTCAGACTGTGCTATCCGTTACCAAGGGGTGTGTACTTACATAATCAGGCTGTGCCATCTGGTTGCTAAGGGGCGTGTCTAGACCTGGTTTGGCCACATGGAGGTAGTGGTAGCCCCCTATAAACATTACAAGGTAAAGTATCATGAGAAAAATTGTTACTGGGAAAACTAACCCCTCCTGATTATCAAGCAGAGAGCTAATCCACAACACTATGAGATATGTTATTTTCTATGTTAAAGTACCTTTCTGCAACATTACTGGGAATATTCTCAAAATGCTTTGAACTCCTTATAAAAGTCTGCAAAATAAAATTGTTTTTAAATGAACAAAGAGGAAAGAATAAAAAAATATACAGAAAAAATAATTCAATGCCTGTGCAGTGCATACAGCAGAAAAGCAATATAACCCTCTATCTTAGCAGGTCCTACTGTACACGAAAATGTAATTACCAGCTGTCACTATAACGGTATTTATTTTCAAGCTAATTACGTGTCTCTAAAAAAGAGTATGTTATATAGTAAACCAAATCCTTCTTGACAACATGTGGCTCAACGTGCGACATTGAACTAGCACTTTTAAATTTGTTGATAATAAACCGATCAATAAGTCACAAAAAAAATAACAAATATTTTTCCTTTAGTCTTTACGATTGTGTAATAATTTCCCGACGCTCGGGAAATACTAAGTTTCCGGTTCTGCCTAGTCAGCACGAATCACGAGTCCTCAGTGTCCTTGATTTCATATAAAACTGATTGATCCAATAACAGGTTTACAAAGGTTCAAGAAAATTTGGTTTGAAGCTCTATTCATTCAAAAGAGTTAATTAGTTTTGTGCAACAATCAATAAACAGAAAAATTGATTTGCGGTTAAACAAGTTTCAACATTTGCAGTATAATTCTCGGAGGTATTTAGCTTCATGCCGAAGGAGGTCTGATCTAATCGGGTTCGCAAGTCTTCCTGTAATTACATCATTTTCAATTTCTCCTCTTAAGCTACAGTGTATTACAGCTGATTAAAGCTCGAATTCTGTAGAATAGGGTTACCTGGGATTTTTCACATTTAAGTGGTCACTCACGACAGGTGAACTATACTTGAAATTGTTAAGAACAGGCGAAATAATTTGGAATCAAGACAGTCATGCACAGGTAAAAAGTAACATGTGATCTAACGTCTGGCTACCACAATTGGTATTTAAAATTAAAATTGTATTTTTCCCTTCAATGGTATAGCAATACAGATATTTATCAGCATTTCCACCGAATCATTTTGTTTTCAGCGACATTTTTTACTAAAATCCAGAAAACCAGAAAAGGCGACTTACGTCGACGATATTTATGAGGATTTTGAAGGGATTATTTATAGGCATGTGATAATGTTGATTTCTGGTCCTTTTAACAAGATAACATAAACATTGAGGCATTTGATAAAGACGGTTGTGCCATTGAAACGTTGTGCCAAAAAAATCATACATTAACTTTTTTAGTCTTACTATACAAAAAAACAAGATAATATAAAAGTGTACAGTGTACATATAAAATTGTAGTTCTGTATGGTTTTTGTAACAGCAGTTATTTCATAGTGAACGGCACATCAACTAGCAGAAATAAAAACAAGTTAAACATTCCATAGCCTGTGATAATATGGTGTACATTTTGAGTACCAATTTGAGTACTAATCATGGCCAAAAATGAGTGAAATCTCACTCTTAGTTTACTGTGCTATATCTGATAGCAAATTACTTAGATTCAAAAGTTTTCTTGAAATTTAACCACCATGGGCAGTGTTTGTCAAGAATCAGGAAACATTCCAGATACAAGATCTGAATTTTTAAATATTACTGAAAAACTGTCAAAATTGCACCGATTGTGTCAGCGTGAAGTTACAGAATATATTATAATTTTACTTTAGTGGCAAATGACTCACCTGGTAAAATTCCACCCTGGATCTTAGGGTTGCGGTAGATGGGGATAAGATTCAGGGCTTCTTCAGGTGGTGCCGATTGTGGTTCCATTGTGGGGTCAAATAACCGCAACATTTCTGTGGCCAGCTGTGAAAATAGAAATAAAACTGTATAGGAATATATCTATACCGTGTAATAAATAGCAACCTAACAACTTCTACAATTAAATATTTGATGTCTCAATTTATTTTCAGTAATGTCTCACTATTTGAAAGACATACAATATTGTGATTATTTTATGGTAAAAAAAAAAACGTTCTGAACCCCTATTATATTTATACCACAAGAGAAATAATATTTTGTCAAACAGTTTACAGTTTTTGCGGTATTGATGCAGTTTATTTGAACAATTAAAAGAGAACCTATCATTGCATCTACTGCGGACATCAGGGCTAAGGTAAAACCTGAGACCCTTGATTGGAAAATAGGCTTGATATTTGTATCATAACAAAAAAATCTTGCGGTCTCCGTTATAGCTTTCAACATTTTGGGATGAGATTGAAAATCGCAATAAAACGCAACAGTTAAGCCTTATACATTGTACTGTATTTATGTATTTTTTTTCTTAGTTAACTCTGGTAAACATCCAGAAAGCATGACAATAATGCTTAAACAGTACTAAAAAAAAAGGAACCCTCCTATAGTTAGAATTAATTAAATCAACAATTTTGTTTTTTCAATGTTGACTTTTTATGTTCAATGTCAATGACAGATTAATTATTTTCTTCCCTGATAATTTGTTACCCTATTAAGCCTCCAATAAGCCCGGAAGCAAGACAACATATATAACAGAACCTATCAGACCAAAAACATTGGGTGGGCCTATTACAGAACGATGATATAAAATTTGTCAGTAATTTTCTACCGAAATGCAATATATTTAAGGGGTCCTATTACCAGACATGTTGTTATTGCCTGTACCACACAGTAATGTAGCTTGTAGTCTAGTTTGATGTATGCCTATATACGTAATATGTAATTACGATTAACAAGGCAAAGTATTGTGAGGCAATCCATAAGTAACCCACTGGTAATGATTTCTATATTCAACAAACAGTTTACTTGTGTCAGAAAGCAAAGTGAGGTCATAGTGACCTCCTTCTTGTACTTCACCATCCAAAGATGTCCTTGTATACCAAATCTTGTTACTCCAGGTGAAAAAATATGCCCCTAACAAAAGTTAAGGTCAAAGGTCAAAGCATACATCGAAGTGACCTTCTTCTTGCACTCTGCACTCCACCATCCCAAGATGTCCCTGTAAACTGGTTACTCCAGATCAAATAGTATAGATGATTTTCCCTGGACAAACTTTTTCAAAAGTTAAGCTCAAAGGTCAGAGCATAGGTCACAGTGAGGTCATAGTGACCTTTTTCTTGCACTCTGCATTCCATCATCCCAAGATGTCCTTGTACACTACATTTGATTACTCCAGGTGAAATAGTATAGAAGATATGTCCTAGACACACTTCTCGGACGGACGGAGTCCGTCATATAGTCCCCCCTCGGGAAACGATAGGAGACTAATTACAAAAAGGCAATAAATGGAGAGAAGAAAAAGGATTACCGCCATAAGAAACATGTACTATACAAGGATTTAAATATCCTGTAAGTCAATATATAAACATGTAGTTTAACAAAAATATCATTTTACCAACAATTTGACAGAAGAATTTTTTGTAACTTTGCTGTCTTATAGTACCATAAAAATAGTTTTTTTCTTGAGACTGTTTATTGTAAGTTTTAGGAAACAAATTCTTAAGTGAATTTTATTGGTCAATAGTTTACCTTCAAATATCAACCAATCAGTGCAAATGCGATTCCTAGATGCAATTCTATTCACATTGTAACATTAACAATTAGAAATCACTTTCAATAAGTGGCGCAAGAGTGCTTAAATACTGTGTATGTAATGAAATTATGTATTTTTTGTGATGTCCTATTACCATACTAGTAATAGAAAGCAAAAGAAACAAAGTTGTTGAATGAGTGTACCATGCCTCAATAGCCAATCAGATTTAAGGAACCTTATTAAGAATTCATGGATCATGATCATCTTTAAGCTTGACAGAGTGCTGTTATCTTGGAGAGTTATGTAATTGCTTTCTGGACATCAAAGTTGGACAGATTGACAGACAAAATGCAAGACAAATGTACAAATGCCACAAAGGAAAATATCAAATTGAATCTTTCCAATATTTGTGAAACATCAGGCAGAAAAGAATGACCATGTACAATATTTAACATGCATCAATGCAATACAACCTTGTGATTCCATCATTTTTAAATAGACAATACAACACCAAATATGGTTTTCTACCAGACTGACAATTAAATGTAATAAGTGCTGAAACAGTCATAAGCCAGTGTAACTGGGCCTTATAAACAGCAAGTCCCCTCAAGTTTCAGAATTTCAAAAAATTACAATATCACGTCATTTCAAAAAACGCTATATGGCTGTCTTAACCTTTTCTAGTTAAGGTAAATTTGATTTTTTAGAAATAATCATGATTCCCAGTTTTAGATAGGAGGATCACTAATATATAACTATTGGTTATCAAAAAAAAGATACAAAGTGCTGAAAATATTTGTAAATTTCTTTTTCAAATCAATCAGTATGATTTATAAAAGATATGAAAGTACATGTATATATGTTACAAACATTGATTAGAATAATTGTCCATTGCATGCCAAGAACTGGATTCAGAGCCGTGTTTCCTACGCTTTAAACATTTAGTGCAAAAAATCTCATTACAAAGTTACAGGTATTCAATTTTCCTACCTCTGTGGCTATCTGTGAAAAATGACAAAAATTCAAAATGACAGGAATTTTTTAAACAATACAAGTTCTTAATTCCACAAAATGTAGATCATTTTATTTACTCTGAGTCAGCATGTGCTCAGAATGAGTATAATCTGAGTGATTGTGTACTTGGTTTAACTCATTCACCCCTACATTTTTAAAGTGGACTTGCCAAGTCTTTGATATGGTAAGGTTCAAATGTGACTTAAGGGGTGGATAGGTTAAGGATCCCTGTCCCACTGCACTGCTAGTTTCCCTGGATACAGTTACTTCCCCTTAACTTCCATTTAGGATATAACTGTAGCACAGTCANAATGGTTAAAAACATTAAATGTTTGTGCCCAAAATCGGAAATCTCCATCCAAAATAGGGAAAGTTGGCAAGGATGAGTTAGGTAGCGAGTTGTTTTTGTAAAACCTTAAGTAATGGCTAGCAAGAGATATTGATTTGACATCGTACAGCTTTCCTTGTCATCATTAAAAGTGAGACAGCAGGTATGATAGACCTTTGTAACGATAAACACATGATAAGAGATCACTAATGAGACGTAATAATGTTATAAATGGACTCGATATTCCCATAACGGCGGTATAGCTAACTGACATCCAAGCTACCAGTAAAATTGTCTTTGAGTACAGTGTTGGACCTGCAGATGAACTAAGAACAGAATGGAATGATGACTGAAAGTTTTTTTAAAAATCGTATTTTTTTTAAAAATTGGAAATGACAAGGACAAGTTTGTCAATTATAACACTAGTGGATTTATCAGGGTCAAACTATCGCTTATCAATCACCAATCCATGTACTTTGTCTACTATCTTATCAGGGTCAAACTCTCACTGATCAATCACCAATCCATGTACTTTGTCTACTATCTTATCAGGGTCAAACTCACGCTGATCAATCACCAATCCATGTACTTTGTCTACTATCTTATCAGGGTCAAACTCTCACTGATCAATCACCAATCCATGTACTTTGTCTACTATCTTATCAGGGTCAAACTCTCACTGATCAATCACCAATCCATGTACTTTGTCCACTATCTTATCAGGGTCAAACTCTCACTGATCAATCACCAATCCATGTACTTTGTCCACTATCTTATCAGGGTCAAACTCTCACTGATCAATCACCAATCCATGTACTTTGTCCACTATCTTATCAGGGTCAAACTCTCACTGATCAATCACCAATCCATGTACTTTGTCCACTATCTTATCAGGGTCAAACTCTCACTGATCAATCACCAATCCATGTACTTTGTCCACTATCTTATCAGGGTCAAACTCTCACTGATCAATCACCAATCCATGTACTTTGTCCACTATCTTATCAGGGTCAAACTCTCACTGATCAATCACCAATCCATGTACTTTGTCCACTATCTTATCAGGGTCAAACTCTCACTGATCAATCACCAATCCATGTACTTTGTCCACTATCTTATCAGGGTCAAACTCTCACTGATCAATCACCAATCCATGTACTTTGTCCACTATCTTATCAGGGTCAAACTCTCACTGATCAATCACCAATCCATGTACTTTGTCCACTATCTTATCAGGGTCAAACTCTCACTGATCAATCACCAATCCATGTACTTTGTCCACTATCTTATCAGGGTCAAACTCTCACTGATCAATCACCAATCCATGTACTTTGTCCACTATCTTATCAGGGTCAAACTCTCACTGATCAATCACCAATCCATGTACTTTGTCCACTATCTTATCAGGGTCAAACTCTCACTGATCAATCACCAATCCATGTACTTTGTCCACTATCTTATCAGGGTCAAACTCTCACTGATCAATCACCAATCCATGTACTTTGTCCACTATCTTATCAGGGTCAAACTCTCACTGATCAATCACCAATCCATGTACTTTGTCCACTATCTTATCAGGGTCAAACTCTCACTGATCAATCACCAATCCATGTACTTTGTCCACTATCTTATCAGGGTCAAACTCTCACTGATCAATCACCAATCCATGTACTTTGTCCACTATCTTATCAGGGTCAAACTCTCACTGATCAATCACCAATCCATGTACTTTGTCCACTATCTTATCAGGGTCAAACTCTCACTGATCAATCACCAATCCATGTACTTTGTCCACTATCTTATCAGGGTCAAACTCTCACTGATCAATCACCAATCCATGTACTTTGTCCACTATCTTATCAGGGTCAAACTCTCACTGATCAATCACCAATCCATGTACTTTGTCCACTATCTTATCAGGGTCAAACTCTCACTGATCAATCACCAATCCATGTACTTTGTCCACTATCTTATCAGGGTCAAACTCTCACTGATCAATCACCAATCCATGTACTTTGTCCACTATCTTATCAGGGTCAAACTCTCACTGATCAATCACCAATCCATGTACTTTGTCCACTATCTTATCAGGGTCAAACTCTCACTGATCAATCACCAATCCATGTACTTTGTCCACTATCTTATCAGGGTCAAACTCTCACTGATCAATCACCAATCCATGTACTTTGTCCACTATCTTATCAGGGTCAAACTCTCACTGATCAATCACCAATCCATGTACTTTGTCCACTATCTTATCAGGGTCAAACTCTCACTGATCAATCACCAATCCATGTACTTTGTCCACTAACAGATCACCTTCATGGATATCAATACCAACATTAACTCATTCACCCCTGAAATTTCATAATGAACTACTCCAACCTTTGAATTGGAAGAGTTCAAGTGTGTCATCAGGGGTAAATGAGTTAAGGCTACACATAGATCAGATCAGACCAGATGTTACCAATTATCTCTTTCAATGACTATATTAACCTCAGAAAACCTCTCTATTTTATGACAAGCACTTTACCGAAGGTATGAACCCACCTGGGAATCAAACTCCCGAACCTGCAGACAGAGCCATAATTAGCAGACGAACCTGACAGAGCCATAATTAGCAGACGTGACATAAAACCAAATCCACCAGAGGTTGTACCTCTACAAGGGGTCACCCATGTAGGAAGTGTAGCCACTCAATGGCACTTAACTTCAACTATTGATATCGACACCCAATCATTTAGCAACAAAAGTTATATATAGCTGGTGGTCCAGGGATATACATTACTGTAATCTACACCTCCCATCAACCCTCTGTCACTATCTGTCTGTCTGTTGTCTGTCTGTCTGCCTGTTGTCTGTCTGTCTGTCTATTTCTGTCTTTCTCTCTCTCTATATATATCCTTTGCATTAAAATGGTCAATCAGACTTCAGTTTCACTACCACTTAAATATCAAAGAAGGCGAACACTTTATCAAAGAATTATTTTTTCATCAAGCAAAATTGCAATATTTATGTTTTACACTATTAAAAACTACTTCACTGTGTTAGTATCATTCTGTCCAGTAAAATTTGCTGACACAATTGTGATTATGTTTACCTAGACTTTTTTTCATCGCAAAACAAAAAAGAAAACATTATCAATCACCGATAATGGCTACACAAACGACAGAAATGCTGATAGCTTTCATTCATTATTTAACTTGTTGTCTCTATTATTACCAGACAGTGATTGACTTTGTCTCCCTGGGATTCATACCTTTAATACAAACACATATCATGACATTTTTTAATAGCCCGATCATCCGTGCTATCGAAATTTCTATAACACTGGGTGGCTTTTAACAAAAGCTTTATGTTTGAAGTACTGTAGATGTTATTCACTTTTGATGGTATTTATAGATTCCGTCATTAGTAGCTTTGAATCGATTCCTTTCAAATCTGAAGTGAGAGCAATGTACTTATGTACAAAATAAAATACCACTTAACCCTTTCACCACTGTAGACCACAATGGACTCACCCAGATAAATGCATGGTAGAGTTGACTTAAGTTACATAGGGGTGAAAGGGTTAAGTTTAAAAATTGGTTTCCACTGATTTTAAACAATCATATTTACAAAGTTACGTGAAATGATTATTTTTTACAGTAGCAACAAAGATCTGAACTTACCAGAAAAAAACGCAGCGGTTGAATAAATCCCTGAAATAAGAATCTCCGTACGACTGCTAAAAATCTGTCACTAAGTGATGGAAACTGCCTTTTCTGGCATGACTATATATAGCTTTGATAAATCATTTCTGAACAGAAATCCTTTTTTTTGGGGGACTTTTATGAGAGATAATGAAAATAATGAAAACAAGATGTGATTAACAATAATGCTCCGAATGTAAACAAAATCATTCAGGCTAGACCAGGTTTCGAACCCTAGACTTCATAGTTTTATATTATCTCTCTAACCAATCCAGCTACCTGGTCAACAGAAGTGATGTCCTGGCCCAACTGTGCTATATAGTTCTATCCAAAAAGAGGTTAGCATAGGCGACTCCAACCCACCCCCTGAGGGAAGGCAACTTCCCTCACGCCGACAGAACATCGACTACCGTCGGCAAGATGAAACCTGCAAGGGCGGATACATGTAGGCGCTCAACCGTTCAATCAACCAACCAAGAGGTTAAGAGGTCAGGTTACTGTTTATAGAAAAAGTGTGGGCCTATTCAGGCAATATCCCTGACCACGAACTTATACCTGATAAAATATGTAGATTATGAGATAATATAAAAAGAAAATCAAACTTACAAACATTTACTACAATCTAAACCTACAAAATGCTTTCGTGAGAATAATGGATGACAGATTGCTATAAAGTAAACACACTGATTACTGATTGGATGATATAAAGTACGATGATATCTACAGAAATGTTGGTACTTTCGTCCCGTTATTAAGATAAATACAAATTGATGCATAACTGTGGTCATGTTTTTCAAGTGCCTCCGCTATGAGTCGAACCCCAGGGACTGGAATGGCTACCCAGCGCTTTATCGACGGAGCGACAGGGAATTTCTCACTAGCCGAGTCTGTAACAAGTGACTAGATGGTTTTACCACGATGACAGATTGATTAGGTGACATGTTCAGCTGATGGATAAAATAGGCACGTTGTTTATCGGGAATTTCTCTTTCTAAAAATGTCATGAATAACCATAGAAAATTAAAAAAACAAAAACTTTGTTTATATAGTTTCGTGGGCGACATATGTTCACAGAATCAATACATGTACCATATGGATATTTTACACATAATCGGACAATAAATTCTGAATAAAGACATCTCGAATCTTGGTTACGTGAAAGATTAAGTAACCATTACAAGATTTAAATCAAATATAGTCGTTTTGTGATAGTCAAGCTAGCCTTCGTTATTATATACAATGTATACTTGTCAACTCTTTAAAATTTCCTTGAGGCAAATTCTCCATGCTTAAAATCAAAACCTAAATAAATGTGTGAATGAACACCCAAGAGACAAATTAATCCTTCAAATGGCATATTTTGAGTTGTTCTTTTTGATGAAACCATTATATCTTAGAATATGTGAATTTGCTAAATTTAAGGGTCCAAAATCAGGAATCTCCCTCCTAAATAAGTTGGCAAGTATATGAGTCTTTTCAAAAGTGGGACCTTGGGCAAGTGACGAATTTCGTTTTCACAGAGGAAAATGAGAAATATTATCAAAAAAACAACAACAGGTCCCTTACGCTTATTTTGGTACAAAAACAGGGTTATATGCTAGTACTTGAACTGTATATAAAGCTTGCAATTAGTTTTCTTATCACTTGTTTTTTTATTATGTAATAATTGATCTTGTTGTTCAATATTGGTTTAACATAAAAGTTTCTTAGAAATTATCCTTTGAAGAATGAAATACACAAAAAATATTACACGAAAAAAACTTCATTTAATAAAAAAAAAATCAAAATAAGTAAAATATCAAGAAACTCTCACAGCTAATTTTTTTTTTTTTTAATAAATGAATAGTTGTTAAATAACATGTCGCAGAGACATATATATGCATATATATATATACTTATTGAAAAAATAAGGATTGCCATTTAGTGAATCAATCACCCTAGTAGACATTGACGTCTTGCAATGCTGTTGACATATATGGTATAAAGCGAATGGAAGCCTCGATAATCGAGCAACCTTAATTACGAGTAGATTATCAATCTACCTTCATTCCTAGTAAATAATCTAGCTATCTTCGTTTCTTACACATTCGATGATTCAACCACCTTCATTCTCAACCAAAAAAAATCTGGATCACAAGATGGCCGCAATACCATGCCATTTTTTGTAAAGAAGGAGCTAGGCCAAATGTCTCAAAAATACTGGCTGGATAATGGGACGACCGGATAAATGGTGGCTGGCTGGATAAACGGTGGGTGGATACAGGGGACTCGCAAGTGAACCAGCTGTCTGTAGTTCCAGGCTGATGTTATAAGCTTGTGAGTTCTCTGTAGGCCTGGTGGCAGCCCCAGTACGGTGTGCTGGGATTGGAGCGGAGATTTGATTGACAGGTAAGTATATACCTAGGTATGTAATGACCCGACAAGTCCTCAGGTCAGGAGACCTCAATGACATGCTGACATGTTGTGCTCGGGATCTTACAACACATCAACAAGTTTACACAATTCTCGACTAACTCTCACCAGCTCTACACCTATTTCATTAAGGACAAATCAATGATATAAGCGGAGCAGAAATCAACAGGAGTTTGTCACGCTAACTGAGGTAATGTTTATTGGTCCATTTTCTTATTGCATCAATTGTAATTTCTAGCTGTTAAACCAAAAATATCAAATCTATTTATCTTAAAAATCTTATAAATTATTCATATATGCGTGAATAATTTGCATTTGTATTAATTTAGATACTCTAGATAATTTTGTTAAGTACCTAAATTAACACAAATGTTAATTTGTTTAACATTGGGTAATTTAGATATTTGAGAGGTTCGTCTATAGTGTTAGATACATAAAGACATGTATTTAAGTTACACTTTATTTAAAATTTGCCAAAAAATAACATTAAAAAAATTGTTTTTGTCAACATTTATAATTCATAGTCCTGTAAACCGAATAAAAAGCATTTAAGTAAAAATAATATAGATAGTTAAAAACATTATAAGCTTATATAATTAAACAGTTGTTAGAGTCCTCTTGCATGAGGGGCCGCGGTGGCCAAGTGATTAAGGCGTTTGACATTCTGCTACCACTAACCCTCAACCACTGGGTCGCGGGTTCGAGACCAGTGGGGAAGCTGCCAGGTAATGGCCATAGGTCGTTGGTTTTTCCCCAGCACCTCCGGCTTTCCTCCACTTCCAAAACCTAGCATGACCCTAAATGACCATAGAGCTCTGTTAATCGGACATAAAACACTCCCCGCCCCTGGGGCTTCCTAACCCCGGGGCTCCTCGACCCTAGGGCTCCCAAACCCTGGGGCTTCCAAACCCTAGGGCTTCCAAACCCCGGGGGTCCCCGACCACGGGGCTCCCCGACCCTGGGGCTTCCAAACCCCGGGGCTCCCCGACCCTGGGGCTTCCTAACCCTGGGGCTCCCCGACCCTAGGGATTCCAAACCCCTCGGATCCCCGACCCTGGGGCTTCCAAACCCTGGGGCTCCCCGACCCTGGGGCTTCATAACCCCGGGGCTCCCGGACGCTGTGGCTTCCAAACCACTAAAAATCCAAAACCTAGCATGACCCTAAATGACCATAGAGCTCTGTTAATCGGACATAAAACACTCCCCGCCCCTGGGGCTTCCTAACCCCGGGGCTCCTCGACCCTAGGGCTCCCAAACCCTGGGGCTTCCAAACCCTAGGGCTTCCAAACCCCGGGGCTCCCTGACCCTGGGGCTTCCAAACCCCGGGGCTCCCCGACCCTGGGGCTTCCTAACCCTGGGGCTCCCCGACCCTAGGGATTCCAAACCCCTCGGATCCCCGACCCTGGGGCTTCATAACCCCGGGGCTCCCCGACGCTGTGGCTTCCAAACCCCGGCAGACTTCTTATCCATGGTTATGTTACGTAGTATATAATGTTACACCTACTACTGTACCTATCTCCTTTCTGACTTTTCCATCTTTTGGTTATTTAGTGCATGGTCAAAAAAGTCACATTCTGCATCATGGTTATATTTATCATTTTAACGCCCCATTTATATACTGTATCAGTAACTCTGCTGGTTGTTTCCTTTTCTCTATGCCGATATGATGTATAAGTCATTAAAAATCACAAAACCAAACACTCTGCAACTCAGAAGCTAGCGGAACTCGTTATACTCATAAATTCTCTATAACTAGAAAAAACACTGCCATAAATCACAGCTTTTGTCTGGGCTCCTCGACGACAGGAAATTAAAGACTCGATATTATTCCAATGACTTACAAAACTGACCTGATAAACCATCGCAACAGATATAAGAGGTCATGATTCGGGGAAAGATCACGTGAATGTTTAGAAGGCATTCGCCGATAAAATCGCAGTTTTGAAGTAATAGGTGGGTTTTTTTAAATCACTGACACAACTTCATTTCTTTTAATTTTAGCAACATTAGGTATCACAGCTACATGTTCTATTAAGTGGAAATATTTCAAAAAGTCAGGTTTGCAACCCATGTTAACTCAAAAACAATGGAGGCAATTACAGTTGTAACCTGAGGGTGTGAACGGACTAATGTGAAAACCTGTGTAATCCATACAATTTCATTGGTCTCACTGTATACATTTAAAGTAACCTGAAAACCTGTTTAATCTGAACATTCTGCTTGGCCTTCCTACATACATGTCTGAGTAACGTGAACACCTGTTTAAGCCATACATTTTCATAAGTCTCACTGTATACATTTAAAGTAACCTGAAAACCTGTTTAATCTGAACATTCTGCTTGGCCTTGCTATATACATGTCTGAGTAAGGTGAAAACCTGTGTTATCTGAACATTCTGCTTGGCCTTGCTACATACATGTCTGAGTAATGTGAAAGCCTGTGTAATCGGAACATTCTGCTTGGCCTTGCTACATACATATCTGAGTTATGTGAAAACCTGTGTTATCTGAACATTCTGCTTGGCCTTGCTACATACATGTCTGAGTAATGTGAAAACCTGTGTTATCTGAACATTCTGCTTGGCCTTGCTACATACATGTCTGAGTAATGTGAAAACCAGTGTAATCTGAACATTCTGCTTGGCCTTGCTACATACATGTCTGAGTAAGGTGAAGGTTTGCTAAGCCTCTCCTGTATACATTAACTCTATCTGTAGATTCATCAACCTGTCGATAGTTCTATCATAAAATCAAACCATCCCTTCCCTCTAATCAGTGAAACATTCGTAGGCTTCCTTCAATATTTAAACAAACCCAATCACAATAGTAAATACATGAAGTGTGTCAACAACAAGGCTGTTAAACCTATTTTTGTCTGCATTGCTAGAGTTTTACAAACATAACATTCTTTTATAACATAAGCGATCCATGTCCCTTTTTAGGTAGAACAGAAAAATAATTAAACTCCAGTACTCGACTCAAAAGCTTTTCACATACTTGCCACCCCCCTTATTTAGGAGGGAGACTCCCGATTTTGGACCCTTAAACTTAGTGTTTTCAACCAATGAATTTGCTTAACTGTTCCTATATTCTAAGATCTAATGGTTTTATTTGAAAGAACTACTCAAAATATGTAATTTTGAAGGGTTATTTTGTCTCTTGTGGGTGTTTACACACATCTTATTCATGTTTTAATTTTGAGCATGCACAATCTCCCCTAGGGAAATTTAAACAAGTTGGCAAGTATTCTTTTACGAAATTCCTTTTTTACAAATATTTTATTTTCAATAACAACCCTACGATAATCAATTTTTGACTAATCAGGAACCATTGTGTCAGCTTATTAAAGGTGGCAACCAATACATTGATACATAATGTCCATATATCAATAGTTTATACGGTGACTCTACTGGATTACGAGTACCCACTCAAACGGAGAATTGCTTTATATCAAACTTGTAAATACTTTGTGGACCTTTTAATTCGTGAATATAGATTACCCATGAAATCATTGAAATTAAAAGACCCACAAAAATTAGTCATTTCACAGTATGCCAATTTCCCCTTTCAAAGGTAATTCAAACACTGTGTATAGTCAAAATGTGCCAACATCATAACTTGACCTAATATACCTCATATATAAGAGCAGACAAAAAAGGCGAAACTTATATAAATATTTCGGGTAGACAGTTTATAATCCACATGCAAAATAGCCAGAAATCATGAAATTTTTTAAATGATGCCTTCTGGGATAGGTTTTGCATAACAAAAAAAATGACAAGGAGATATTCACAAAGATATTTTTAAACTCACTCAGTCGATCCTTGATAATTAATTTTATTATTTTGTACAATAGAAAATCTCTCCGCCAAGCTTCTGTAGTGATACTTGAATATGGATCATGTATTATCGTAAACCATAAATAATTCATCTCGGCTTCAAATATAATCCAAATCAGAACTAGTCCTACAGAGGTTTAAATTCAATTGAGTCAATGAAGTTCTATAGCTCTAATCCTACACCTACGGCAAAAATTAGCCGATATGTAGGTCTGTCAGCTCCAAGAGCTGTCTGGTACGGAGGCTGTCTCCGATATCCTTTGTGATCGGTAACATCAGGAAACACCTGTGATGAATTATAACGAGATTTTCGCGACAAACGAATTTGGTTTGTTTACCTTAATACCAGTGTATTTAGGATAATATCGGAACAGTTCGGTATCAATGAATGTTCAATGATTTCCCAATTCAACACAAGCTGTGATTGTTGATTAATATCTAGTTTTTATTTCTGAAACACAACAGAAAGGAATTTCATGTTGTCACATTTTCCATATAATCATTAAACAGCTATCAAGTCCAGCTGTGACAATTTAACATAACAGTAAAAATTAATTATTTTCATTTTCCATACCTATTTTTGTTTTACAGCTATAACTTATAAGAGGACGAATTGTTTTGAAACCTTAGGAGAAATCAATTTTTTACCAAAAATATTTATTTATCAAATATTTCATTTGATATTTTTGTTTGATTTCTTTACCTGTAATAAATATGAATATGGACTGTGTTGGTTTAAACCAATATCACACAAACAAGTGTTACTTTTAAAAAGAAATCAAATAACTTTCATTCAAATTCTCATCAGATGCATTTTTCTTTTTCCTATTACAGATTTACCCAAAGAAATGGACTGTACTGAATCGACACAGCAGCTTGATATTTAAAAGGACTGAATCAAAAGAAGAATTACTGCACAGCTTGCAATGAAAATCATTACCATGACATCAAAACCCCACCTAAATGAAAAAAATCTCCAATTATAAAATAAAAAAATCTACAATTGCGGTCTTAATGTTGGAAGTGACAGCAACAAACCTGTTTGTACAACACTACCAAGCTTAATCAAATCAGACTAGACAATTTGTCTCGGGATTAACTTCTGGTTCTGACAACTTCCACGTGGATCACGTAATGTTAAATTAGAATATCCTTGACGTTGGTTTTTCTAGACGTCTTGCTGACCAAGAGTTTAGTCGGATTGGACCAAGTACTTCGTGGATTTCTCAAGATTTAATGTCAGATTCCAATGGCTGAATATCAAGTTTCCATGACAAAACATCAGATTTCGATATCAATAAACATTAAATTCCACTGTAAAAACGTTTCATTCCACTGACTTAACATTAGATTCTAGTGTTTGAAATTGGGATTCATTGGCTAAATGGCAGATTTTGCTGGTGAAACATTGGATTAAACTGGCTTGTGAAGGCATAAACTAAACATTGGATTTCACAGATTATAGGTCGTCTTTTGCCGACAAGATTTTTTCCCCATGGATACGACATCTCAAATTTACATCTCCCTCGAGGTTATCATCGGTGTGGCAGCCGTGGCGGGAAACGGCCTCGTTCTGGTGGCCATTAGGCTGACCCCAAGTCTTCAAACTGTCACAAACTGCTTTATAGCCAGTCTTGCCTTTGCAGATTTACTTGTGGGAATAATGGTGGCACCGCTTGCGGCCCTGAGTTACCAGGGACTGCCACGAGATTTCATGGGATGCGTTTTCATCAACTCGCTAGTTGTAATGTTTACACAAATTTCTATCTTCAATCTAGTGGCCGTGGCGGTTGAGAGATTTATCGCCATTAACTATCCGTTTTTCTACCAGCGCCACCTGACCGTACGTGTGGCTCTCTACATTGTGGCATTAACATGGGTGGCAGCCATTTTGATCGGACTAACACCCGTGTTCGGCTGGAATCTCGGACCCACAGTCAATAATGTGTGTGCTTTTGTGTTCGTTATTGACATGGCCTATATGGTGTATTTCAACTTCTTTGGATTTGTGTTAATACCGTTATTCATTATGTTCGTATTGTATTCATACATATTCTACATTGTCAGGAAACATATGGCCAAAATCGCGGCCCTCGAAATCGTGCAGGAATCTGAAGGACGTCAAAAACAGCGACAATTCAGGAAGGAAGTGAAGGCAGCGAAATCCTTGGCTATTGTGATCGGAGTTTTTGTGATTTGTTGGCTGCCAATCCACATCTTGAACTCAATAACACTACTGTGTAAGGACTGTTCTTATCCCATGGAACTTCTCCTGGCAGCCATCTTGCTTAGCCATGCCAACTCCACCGTGAATCCATTTTTGTACGCGATAGGCAACAGCAAATATCAGATCGCCTTTAGAAAGATGTGTTGTCAAAGGTGTTTTCCGATTTCTAACAATATGACATTCAGTGACGAGTACAACACTGGAGCCCATCCGAGTCGCAGCCATAAGAACAAATCAACGTCTGTTCTCCACCCTAAAGGGGTCAGTAATGGTCATTCACCAGCGAAGAAAATAACTACCATCCCAGAAAATGTACGATCACCGACGGCAAACAGTCCAAATGACGTTTTTTATATAAAATAACAATTCCACAAAAAATACTCTATTTTCAGAACCCTTATAATTTTAAATAGCTTCAAAACTAGAATCTATATGTATCATGACTTCCTGAATTTGGCCCAAACATTTCAAAATTGATCACTTTGAAGCAGGTCAAACATTTGCCAAAAAGTATATCAGTTCCATCACCTTCGACTTGAGCTTGTGAATAAATGCAAAAAGATATATTGGTTAGCTAATGTATGAGGTTAAAAGCCTAAAATATACCCGGGTATATAGGGTTTCTACAGGGACTTTACTGAACATCACAGAACTTGAATACCGATTTAACCAGTTATCAGACATAGAATTCTTTGAAACTTTTCCTGTACACTTGTGAAATCCAATCATTGGTGCCATGCTGTTGTGTCCCAGAGGAATTAAATTAGCATTGCCGAAATCTACCCAGCTGTATACAAAGACATTCTGAAAATGTATCTGGGGGAAGAAAATGTTGATGGACCAGTGACATATTAAGCACTAGATGTTCTGACTAGTTCAGTGTATAAAAAAACAACCTTTTTTTACATAATTATGAATATATATGTTTTGTAAAATACAGAGAATAAAACTTAAATGTATGGGATAAACACCAGTTAATACATTTTTAAACCATTTACCAGGTAGAAAATGTATTAATTGCCTAATACATTGAGTTATCAAGATTCTATATTTTTGCTATGAAAGTCTGAAGATATATGTTGAGTACAATATAGGGTATGTGTATTTGAACTATAAAAAAAATAGCATGCTCCAGTTAACTAATTATGTATGCTAACTTAAAAGAAATTCCTTGACTGAAGTTTATCATAAAAAATATTTTTGGATTGAAGAAAAAGAAAAGAAATGAAATTAAAGTGAAGGAATTTTTCCTATAGAAAATTTTAAGTTAAGGAATTAAGGAAAGTTTGTGAAACTGGAGTGTGTAGCGCTAAGTCATGATGAGTGTGAGAATATAGGTGCGCTCATTATAGTTTGTTTATGGTACTTGTAAAATATGATTGACTTGATTTTATTTTTTCGTGTGATTGTGTGAATATAATTGTATTACGTGTCTGTCACAATTTAAAAATACTCATCCTTACCGTCCAGAGATTTCAATATAATTTGTAAAAAAAAATCCAATTTTACACACAAGATTGACGTTTACAAATACATAATGCTAACATGATTATTTTTTTTTATCAAATTATAAATATTTTCAAAAGTATGTGTACATATTAGTGGGCTGGTTTTCACCGAGACGTATTTGTATATAAGTTGTATCTTTTGTAAAATTATACTGTGGCTTCATATTATTTTAAAATTTCATTTCTTATATAAATATTTGCTTTTAACATGACAATCATTCGACAAGTTTGGAGACAACCAAATGTGATAATTTCAAATAGTTGGATATTCTGTCAGTAGAAAATTATCAATCTTTTTTTAAATTTCAAAATATTTGATTTATTATCAAATACAATATTGCTCTCAACAATCATGTAATAAAAATTAATTCTGAACAGTTTAATGCTTTATCCTAATTGTTCTAATCTACCTAGCTGTACACATATGTATAATACATGTGCACTAGGAATAGATACTAGGAATGACCGATGTCCTTCCAGGTAACCTCATATCCTGTAATTAAATTTGATTGACAACCCTGGAAAGCTCTACCTTTTCGACTCTTGACTGAGAAAGGCGTAAATTTTAACATTGTTTATGAACAATTTATTACTGAGTTTGTTACGATTGGTTGTTCTTCTAATGCTTTCACATGAAATGTGAGTCACCCTTATGGAGACCAACACTACTGGTAAATATGACGTCATAGTCTCTGTATGACATCAACTTTTATTGTAATATCATTCTTATAAGAAAAAATAAATTTGCACATATCTTTGTCTGTTAAGTTATCTTTGAATGCCTTAAAACGACAAAATTAAATGTCAGATTTTAAAATATTTTATCTCATTCTGATGTTTTAACATGCAGTGGCATTATTAAATGAAAGTAATGTTTATCATAATCAACATACCTCTGGCATCACAAAGAACATATTAAACATCAATAGATTTGCTTCAAATTTTTTAAATGAAACTTACAATGTTTTTGCTGCAAACTACTGTATATATACATGCATATGATATTTATGAACCTGTCACATGACTTTCAAATCACATGTACATCACATGACTATTGAGTTATGTCACATGACCAGTTCTATGTCACATGACCAGTGTTATATCACATGACTAGTGTTATGTCACATGACCAGTCCTATGTCACATGACCAGTGTTATATCACATGACTAGTGTTATGTCTCATGACCAGTATTATATCACATGATCATTAGTGTTACCATGTATAACCCATAGTAAGTGTTATATCACATGACCAGTATTAATTATATCACATGATCAGTGTTATATCACATGATCATTAGTGTTACCATGTATAACCCATAGCAAGTGTTATGTCACATGACCAAGATTATGTCACATGACCAGTGTTATGTCACATGACCAGTGTTATGTCACATGACCAGTATTATATCACATGATCAGTGTTATATCATATGATTAGTGTAACCATGTATAACACATGGCCAGTGTTATGTCACATGGCCAGTGTAATATCACATGACCAGTGTTATATCACATGACCAGTGTTATGTCACATGGCCAGTGTTATGTCACATGACCAGTGTTATGTCACATGACCAGTGTTATGTCACATGAACAGTGTTATGTCACATGACCAGTGTTATGTCACATGAACAACAGTGTTATGCAGTGAAAACACCAATGCCATATTTTTAACCTACGAAAGTTATGTGTAAATTAGAACAAAACATGATAACATCACCATGAGGACAAAAAGTAGGATAATAAAAATGGTGACATAGAAGACTTAACTTTGGCCAGATTTATAACTATTTAAACAAATCCATGTGATATCAGAATTCAATTCAGATCCTGATGCTACCTTGGTATTGTGACTGGAAGCTTATGGAGAACCTAGGTGTACATGCACTAGTAAATGTTCAGACTTTGTGACATTTATTTCTTTTGTGATGAGAAATCAATGCATACGAAATTATTATCAGTTTATATACGATATCAACTTTTATGGAGATATTTGGTAGACAACATGGATCCCCTTAAGTGACAAAAGTCCCTCATTCTAACTGCTTATGAATTATCCATGAACCTTCCATACTGGTCTGGCTCATAATAACACTTAAGTTACGCGGCCATCCAACTGACCTCCTAGTCCAGTGGTTACGCTTTCAGCCAAGTATTCAATCAAGGATAATGGGTCACTTACAAACCTTTTTAAATTAATCCCGTGGCAGTGGAACACGTCAACAAGATCAGAGTTACCTAAACCTATGATCTCCACAGATTTCCATAGAAATACTTAAAAGATCTGTATTAGATGACAAACACTGTCACGTAGAGACACGACTTCCTGTTTCTACAAGTTATACAAAATTTGCCGTTAATACTTTGAGGACGATTTGAAAGCCGACCAATAAACTACTTTGTTTTGATGTGAGAAAACATTTCCTGTTTTACATGATGATGCCTAATAAGGTTACACAAGTAAGTACATTGTTTGAAGAAGCCTCACCAGACAATTTAATGTTCTTCACGACTAAAGTGATCAACACAGCTTATTTTAACTTCAATTTTCCATTCAACCTCAAAGATATCTTTGGTAACTGAAGATATTAGCCTAGCCTTTGAAAGCTTCATTAGTTTTCTCTTCCAGCTATTTTTTAAATGTGTCTTTAAATTAACTTTTTGTGTGATTATTAAATGAAGACAATAATGTTCAATCAAATTACATCATAAATACAACTTTTAAGATTGGTTTCCTGGTAATTTTTAGTATTTTCTTTAAATGACTAACATCTGTTTTTAATGTATTTAACCCTTTCACCACTGTAGACCATAATAGAGACATCTAGATCAATGAATGGTAGAGTCTACTAAAGTTACATAGGGGTGAAAGGGTTAAAACAAGATTTCATACAAACAGTATGACAATATTAAATCAACATCATTGTACTGATATGGATCAAACTCTAATCCAGATGGGCTATGATTATAAGTTAACATAGCAACACATGGTTACTTGATATGGTGTAGGACAAATGTACTACCAAATCCAAGGGTTCTCATATTTTACCTTGCCTCAACATGCACAGTGAATAAATATATCCACAACATACCTTTTACCTATTTGCTTTCTGATTGGATCAACATACCTATTACCTATTTGCTTTCTGATTAAATCAACATACCATTTACTTATTTGCTCATTGACCAAGTCCCATAATCCCATAAATAGGATAAAGGGAGACAACTGTTTTACAAACTGTATTTACCTTTCAAGGGCCCAAATAAAGTATGAAAATATTTTCCATTATCCTAGGACTTTAATTTATAGAATTTCCTTGCACTGATGATATTGAGAAAATGTTCAGAAATCTTTTAATTTAATTAATGAAAATACAACCATAATATGAGTTTAAAATATTTTACTCGTTTAGACTGGCAGCTAAAACCTCAAAATGATATTCTGCTTCTGATTTACCACCCTGCCTATATCTGTCCCTCTCAATAAAATGCTGACACCCTTTAGAATGCCAAAAGATTGCAGGGCAGTATGACAAGGTTTGAACTGTTATATTCAGATTATTACTAAAATATAATTTTCAGTTCAAAGATCCCTGTAACTACTCTCCATTTTTCTTTTATTTGATGATTAAATAATGCATCATATAAAAACCTAGTTTGGAGTAGTCTTGTTACACATGAAAAACTGTAACTGTAATTTCATAAAGTGCTATTTCATCAATACCGAATTACACATTAGTGCGTGCACACCATCACATATTCCCAACATCATCAATAACCCATACCGGAAAACAATATTTACATTGTCGATTTACTGCGTTTTTTGTCGTAACATTAAAATACCCATAACGACATACCCATTCATCACCGATGCTTTTAATGTCCGGCGATGTAAATACGAACTCGACACAGAAACGTACTTCAAACATGAACCAGGAAATATTTGTACTGATCATCACTGCTGAAATTGATCATCGTATCGCATGATGCTGTATATGGGCTATTACCTTTCCGTATGTTTAATTTACTAATAAAAAATTCGTCATTTCCTATTTTTGTATAATTGTGACCTAGTGTCACTTTAAACTTGCAGTGGATTTTTTGTTTGCATTTTACTCCATTTAATATTATTCAATTATAGCCTTTGGCTGAGGTTGATACCTGGATTTATCGACCCGAGAATAGATATATTGACCGAAGGTGCAGTCCGAGGTCAATATATCTTTTCTCGGGTCGATAAATCCAGGTATTAACCAAAGTGAAAGGCTACAATTGTTTTATTATTTTACAAAACAGTAATGTAAGCAATCTGAAAAAAACACAACAAAAAAGCTTCGGAAGTGGGACGGTCCTTGTTTGGAAACACATCATAATTCTATTTTTAGAAACACCCAGTCCTTCAACAAAAATCATGCGCTCCAAGTCAAAATTGGTTTTTATCGTTGGACACGTGATGCACTCCTGGCCAATCACTTGTCTGGAATAATATGAAAAAATAATAATGGCAAATAATTTTCCTGACTTTAGAATTTGAATACTTAATAAAGTAAAATATATAATTCCCATGAAATAAAGTGTCATAATACAATACATTAAAAAAAAAAAATCAAAAACATTTATTTCATTTAAATTTTGATATAAAAATAAATCAAGCTTTATAATGAAATCTCTACCTTGTCATGTTAGAAATTCAAATTTCATTTCCGTTTTCCTTAAAATTTTCATTTTAATATTTTTCAAATATTTGAAATAAATAAACAGTAAATATTTGCATCTAATGACTTAATTAATCAAAATATTCTAACACCTACAGCTAGCAAAATATTCTTATCATTGTCCAATATGGAATTTCAATTTTAGATCTGAAAACTGCTTGTTTTAATCCTTCCCCTTTTTCTGGAATATTTCAAATTAAAGATATCAAAAACATAAGCAATTAACACTTTCAGCTGCTGCAGCCAGACAAGTGCAATGTGAATTGTCAACAGCCAGTGTCATTGACCTGTTTCTATTTCCTATCAAAAGTAATGTCAATATTTACCATTCATACCATCAAACACAGCACCACATCAACAAAATAATCAATTGATTTTCTCTCTCACACAGGTGCATGTGTAAATGAAAACATCCCTAAACATATTTTTTTTATCTTGGTTTCATAACTAACAGTCTAGAAGAGCGGAATGATATAGACATGCATATTTATATTAAAACGATCAAACGATGGGATTGTTTCTGTGTTGTAGATTTGTCCAAGTCCTCGACACTCTTAAGCATTAATTTGTATAGGCCTTAATTAGGATGAGATTTAGGTAAAAAAAGCATTTCGTTTTCCAACACAATCTCCTTACAAAATATTTGAATGTTGACGGTCCATCTCAACGGGATTAAGCTTCAAATAAAAGCTATTTACTGAATAATTACACATTACAATTTACATTTAGGTTAGGTTTACATAAACTTTACAAGCTGGAAGATATACAATGAAGTAACGTTTGAGCCTTATAAGTTAACGATCAAGTCGCTCAGTTGTTTAGAAGATAGACTTCCTAAAAGAATTGTTAAATGAATATGGTCAATTTCGGCCTGGGGGGATCAATTTTCAGATAGTGTTCCCATTTTCCTGTTTTCCTAAGGGACATCGGGGTATTACTTTACATTAGTGATGTCGCCGTTGTAGTCAACATCGGCCCACGCGATTACTTCATGTGTACGCCATCATTGATTTCTCGGTATCTCGTAGTATCATATAAAACATGACATTTGTAACATTACCAGGGATATACCACATGATTGATCTATTTATAGCAATTTGGCAGAAGATCGTCATGACATCAAGAGTTTTTTGTGTGGTCAGAGAATGTATTCTATTTTCATGTATAATGTACTTAGACTTAATCTGTTTCAATGGGCTCCAGGAATTCATCTTCTTTATCATAAAAAAATAAGAATTAAATGACTTTTTTGTTTATATTTAGTTGGGTTTTACTTTNTTTTTTTTTTTTTGGGGGGGGGGGGGAGGGGGTGTCACAGCCTTTGAAAATCTATTGTTACAACATAAACATAATTATATTTCAGGAGGAAGAAGAGCTATTCAACTGTAAACAATACTCAATACAAATCCCTGTGTTTTTATACCTATTTTACTAAGGTTCAAGTAAATTTGACATTCCAAGTTAAGCATCCCTGTCCAACTGCAGGCAAAACACTAGAGATTCACTCTGGTTTTACACATATAGAGTTACCTTCCATTTTGTCGTAGATGGCTCACCCAATCGAAAATAGAAGGGTTGCCGGATTTATTAAATTATTCTGTATAGCTTGTTCTCTTGAAATCATTTCTTTCTTGAAATATCTGAACAGAAGACTTAAAATAAAATGTTTTGTGAAGGTGCGGCAAATAATACCGCCACCATATGAAATATAACATAAAACCAGATACCATACTAAAGATACCAGATCGACCTAGATTCCTAAAATAAAAGGTAAAAGTGCTGGAGAGCAGGCTACCCAACCCCAACTCCCACATATACTTATATGTTCCTTGTGTGGAAGGGGGAGGTAGGTTTTCCAAGGCTCTGACCAGCTGGCAGTGTTGTCTCACTTTGACCAAGCCAATGTTTTATGAAGCAATAGCTAGAGTTGCGAATTATAGAAAGGCTTTCGAAATACCTAATACAAATGCCTTAAAGGTTATTTTCTTGGTACATAAATTTACAAGGAACTTGATGAATGGTATCTGGTCAAAAATAAATGAAACATATAAGAACTGTACAAACATGGATATAACAACAGGTGTAAAAATATATAAAGTGTACCAACACGTGTAACAAAGAGATAACATGATTATAGTAAAAACAGTGTCAGTCTTTGGCACTAAGAAAATGAACAACATTCTCTGTAAAAAAGTTATACAATGATTGAAGAAAAACAAAATATACTGTATGACTCAAAGTTCTAATTCCTATACAGTATGCCTTACTTAACAGAGCTGCTGAAGGGGAGGAGTGTGAGATTATTTAAGCTTTCGTGGTCAGATCCAAAGGATTGTTGTTGTTTGTATTTGATGATAATTGTTTGTTCGAAAAAAAATGGCGTCAATTTTTCTTCAGCGAAGCGGGTCAATTAGTGGGGTGCGCGTCGGATGCTACAAGGGGAACTGACCTCTTGATCAATGAAAAAAACCTTAATTACTTCTAGCATTGAAGGGGCCCCATAAAGGGGATATTTAGGGTTACCCTATGGGGATAGCCTATAATAAAATAATTGAAACATTCGTTGTCCAAAAAATCGAATATGAATATACTTTTTATTTTCACTGTTTACATTTGACTTATTGATTGTTTGACATGATTTAAGCAAGATACAAGAAAGCTGATTTTAGCACAGAATCCTTGCTTGAGCATAATCAGAATAATATTATTGATTCCATTATGTTTATCTATAACTAAATGATACTTTTTTTTATAGAAGTCTCACAAGGTATGGTTTACTTTTCAGAAATGATTTATCAAAACTATAGCCATGCAGAAAAATAGTTTCCAATGTGTAGTAACAGGTTTTGGCATTGGTACGAGAAACCTTAATGGTTCTAAGACATATATGTACCATTATATCACACAATAAAGAAATAACAAGCCATACGGATTGATGTGTCTTGCCTGTGCCCCGCTTCGACCATCCATGCACATATCAGAGAAACTAACTTAAAACGCAAAAACATAATGTTGATAGAGATGCTGACAAAGTCAATGGACCATGAAAGGTAGGCTGCATCCAGCATTTGATGCATGGGTTGAGATGTACTACCTAAGATGCATCTATGATCCAAGTTTGGTTGGTCTAGCACTTATACTTTCAGTGAAACTAAGTTAAACGCAAAAACTTAATGTTGACGCCGCCATCGGAAATGCAACATGTTAGTCTCGCTTCTGCTACTTGGTCGCGGTGGGACAAAAATTGACTTCTCTTCAGTTAGAAAGAAATTGCAATGCTGTAATACCTGTATATACTAAACTGGATCAAAATCAGAAAGAGAGAGGGACCAATGGTAGCACCTTGGTGCACACCTGTAAACATGGCAACCAATTATAGGCCACCACCGCCATGTTTGATGACAGGTCAGAAAATGAAACACGTGACACACGTCTACACACATACCGATGCTTACGTGAAGTTTTGTAAGTATCTGGCAGTAGTTCATGTGAAAAATTTCAAAAATCATTTGGTGGAAGAAGAAAAAAAGGAGAAGAAAACGAATGAGGGACTTATTTAAAGTCAAAGGAGATGATTTGTGTTGCAAATGAAGTAAAAACTTTATTGTCTTTGTCAGAACGTTCCGCAGTGACACGGAATCCATACTGATTTACCAAGATATATTATTACAAACTAGATTCAATGAAAAGAATTGATAAAATTCCCAGATACAATGACCCATATACTTAACAATTATGAATGGTACAGAGTACACTGATGAATGAAATATGGGTCAATTTCAGCATCTGTTAAAATGCGTACAAATAGAAGAGCTTACCTCGCTGATGGAAATAAATATAATCCATAAAGCTATCATAGTTACCCAAATATGTACAAAATTCTTTCTAAACAGCTGAACAAACAGAGAGACAGAAGGACAGACCCCATTTCTATAAAACTATCCCATAAAATATGCTTGTTTCAATAAACCTGTGAGTGTTTACTTAAATTTCGATAAACCTGTGAGTGATTTACTTTAATTTCGATAAACCTGTTAGTGATTTACTTCAATTTAGATAAAACTTGTGAGTGATTTACTTTAATTTAGATAAACCTGTGAGTGATTTACTTTAATTTAGATAAACCTGTGAGTGATTTACTTTAATTTAGATAAACCTGTGAGTGATTTACTTTAATTTAGATAAACCTGTGAGTGATTTACTTTAATATAATTAAACCTGTGAGTGATTTACTTTAATTTCAATAAACCTGTTAGTGATTTACTTTAATTAAGATAAATCTGTGAGTGATTTACTTTAATTTAGATAAACCTGTGAGTGATTTACGTTAATTTAGATAAACCTGTGAGTGATTTACTTTAATTTAGATAAACATGTGAGTGATATACTTTAATTTAGATAAACCTGTGAGTGATTTACTTTTAATTTAGATATACCTGTGAGTGATTTACTTTTAATTAAGATAAACCAGTGAGTTATTTATTTTAATTTAGATAAACCTGTGAGTGATTTACTTTAATTAAGATAAATCTGTGAGTGATTTACTTTAATTTAGATAAACTTGAGAGTTATTTACTTTAATTTAGATAAACCTGTGAGTGATTTACTTTAATTTAAATAAACCTGTGAGTGATTTACTTTTAATTTAGATAAACCTGTGAGTGTTTCACTTTAATTTCTTATCTATGTTTGTAAATCGAAGGCTCAAGTACATTTGTTTATTAAGCCCTCGTTACATGACGAGTTTACATAGAATCATATGTTAAAGGAAGATGATGTCCTAAATGTTCATTATATACTAAGTGTATAACTAAACTGGTTATCTAGTGGTGGAAGTCTTATATTAAAGGACTTTGGGAAATATAAAAATCACCTTTGTGAAGAAATATCTGTTTATAAAGGCCCCTCTCTATAGTGAATACTGGTCTATATAGTACTTGATTACTTGTCTATAAAGAGCCCTCTTCATGTGATTACCTGTCTATAAAGGCCCCTCTGGGTGCATAGCGAAATTTAACATCCTCGAATATGTATTGAATAGGAAACCGCAAAATATTGACCCCACAAATTAAAAGCGCTATACAGTACCTCTTTATATACAAATACATCAGGGTAACTGTGCAAGTATACAATATCACCCTAGTTTTATAGTCTACAAGAAAGGTTCCTCTCTAGGAGTATTGTACCTGTCAAGGAGTATTGTACCTATCTGGACAAACAACTATTGGTGAAATCAAAACTGCTGTCAAACTAGCTAAGTGTTGATACCAAAAAGCCCATGAATATCTTAGATTTCATCATGTGATTTTCTTAATCATAATGATAGTGAGGCGTGGTAGTCTTGTGGTAGGACGCCGGGCTCGTGACCGAAGGGTTGCAGGTTCGTGGGTACGTGGATGGGGCAGTGCTAGAATTGTAGAATGCTAGCTGTGAGCGCCAAAATGGTAGAACCGGCTGTATGCTCCCCATGGAGTTGAGAAAGATATTGGTTGGTTGCAAAGACCCTTTAACCACAGATAATAATTTGTGAACCACTTTGAGACGAAGAAAATGTTTTGTAACCTATTTATTTATGTATTTCTCAACAAAGCAATAACATGAAAGTGAAGTAAGAGTCAGAAAGGTTAGTTTTCACACAGAAGTACAGATAGACTCTAACTTACATGGATGCCGACTTCTTTGGAGTTGAAGTTAGCGTGTGTCCACTGCTCGGCGTGATATTTACGCTGGTATTTAGTCAATGTACCAGCGCCACGGATAGCGACGTCATTGGTGTGGAATGCTGCATCAATCACCAGTTTACCATCGTACACCAGACAAGCATCATTGATGGCTGGGCAGACAAAAAAAAAATGTTTTATAGAAACTTTTATCAACGCACATTCTTATGCCCTATTTGTTGCGACGTTTGCAATATTATAAAAATATCTGAAATATAATTATCATTTTTTAATGGAGATTTAGTGAAGAACATTTACTTCCAGGTTGTTATACAAAATTTAAACCCTGCAAACTCATTCCATGAAAAAACTGCTAACGATTTTTTTTAAATAATATTATTTTGTAATATGAAAAATAAAAATTTCAACAGTAATGTCAGAAGTGGCACACACCTTTAGTGATAAACATCTGAAATACTTTTGTACAATTACAAACAAATTTGAATCAATATTCCCACTTACAGAAAAAGATGGCAATTAACATGTTAACTTAAATTTCAATAATAACATCTATAACTTAAGGCCATATTTAAAAAAAAATAGTTTGTTTGCAGTTTCCAGTCTGATTCACTGCAAATGGCCCAACCTCAAACTTTTTTGGAACTTTTTGTTAAAAAAACAATAATTCTCAATGAAAAAATCACTGACATGAAGTGTTTTTATAAAGAAATCTGTGAAACTTCTAAAATTTAAAAAAAAACACTACCTACATCCCAATGAAAAAATGGTTATTCATTTGTATAGGGAAACTGCGGACAAACAATTTAAGACTGGCATTACAAAATATTTTGGTAATAAATATCAATAGTCCACAGTTCCTGTATAAACTGTATGGATCAAAATTACAAATTCAACACAGTATGAAATGAGTTATTTTTAAAATAACTCATTCACCCCTGAAGTTTCATAATGGACTATTCCAAATTTTGAATTGGAAGAGTTCAAATGTGTCTTCAGTGGTGAATGAGTTAAATAAGACTGTATACACAGTATTATACCCACCTCTAAATGAGTCTGTGTCTACCGAAGCCTTGTAGTAAGCAAAGAATGCCTGAAAAACAGAAAATAAAAACTCTCTTTTGTGTTCGTACAAGTACAGTACAAATTTCCTATATGATGGTCTAGTACCCATGTAACCATGGTTACATTGAAGACAATTATAACATTTCAAAAAATCAATTGCAGAGAAAAAATAATTCTTCAAACTAAAACAGCTCAAATACAATAAATAAGATGGAAGAATTCTATAATATCTGGAACACACATTTTGAAGGAAGAATTAATTTACATATGCAGCTGTATTTACAACAGATTGCTGTGTAATTTCATATCAATAATACAGAAAATGAAACATCTTCACTGAAATTTCTGATCTCACGTACCCCACATTCCAGGATAAGAGGTTCTTTGTTTGAGGTGAAGCTTGCCGAAGTTATCTCCCCTATCTCACCAATCCCGTCATTCCACTGGGCGAGATAGTACCCAGAATACACCTGGACACCAGCTTCTTTCACCGATTTGAGGATCGTCGCATCGAGTGTTGGGTTGTTGAAGCAAGTTGTCTGTAAATCAATGTAAAAAGTTGAGCACAAGAATGAGATCTAACATCTTAGACAAAAAACCAACCGACCTGAGGATTCATTATAAGAAACTCTATTTTGCCAAAATCGAGAGTTGTTTAAAGCTATTAACAACTTGTATATTTGAACTATACTAGTTAAACTGTTTTGAGAGTAAAAACTAAAATATAGTCTTGCTTTGTTTATCAAACAACCACTAATACAACTACCAACGGTAGCTGGATTACCAACGCTTTTTGAGTGGCTTTTAAAACATTTCCTGTTCAATATATCCAATAGAATTCTGTCTGTGTTTCTGTTTTAGTTCCTGGAACCACATGCGGCTACCTGATAAGCAGCTGAGGGTTCCACCAGGGAGATTCTATCTCCTGTCACACCCATTGCGAGAAGGGACTGTACACAACAATAGGCATCCAATGTCCCACCATAGATAACAACCTTCCCTGTAACAATAATAAATTGGGTTTGTTTTTAATACACCTCAATTGGAACACCAGGTTTTTTGTACGTATCCATACAATTCATAAACAAGAAAAAGACATGCTTCAAACTTTTTAGACTCATCAGAACACCAGTTTTTTTGTATATGCTTAACCTTATAAATCAAGAAAAAAACATGCTTCAAATCATTTGAGACTGATCAACTTTGCTGTAATTTGAAAAGAATCTAAAATTTCTCTATTAAGATTTTTTTTTTCAAATGGTATACATACGAGATGATTTGAGGAGGCTGTTTTCTATCCAGTAAAGTGCCACAGCAGCATCATACTCGTCGTTAATTAGGAACAAATTCTTGGGTTGTGCCTTCATGTATCTCATATCAGGGGAGTTTGGGAGATCAGCGTTTGTGGCCCCTCCTTCAATATCGGCTTCCGTGGGGGCGGGGATCTGGTATTGTTCCCCAGTACACAGGATCAGGTGATCGTACGGAACCATGGAACTATTTTCCACAACCACAAATTTCTTCTTTCTGTCAATGGCTGTCATTTTCCCATAAACGACGTTGACCCAGGTTCGTAGCGAGGTCTTCGAGAACTCATTCTGGTTGTAACAGAAACTGTTTCCAAGCATCTGGTCCCGAACCTCATCTGGCGCCATCTCGCCCGGAAGGCCATGGGGTGAAATCAAGGTCAGGTTATGGAATCGCAGGTGGGGGCTGATAAATAAAGTTTAATAAGAAGTGGTTTCAAACTTTAACAAGACAGAAACTAGAGAAACTGTGAGCAAAGATACCCCCCACCCCCACCACCATCTAAGCCCCCTAACCGATTCCGCAGTTATATTAATTGTTTACATGCATGTTTTGACCACCTAGGCTTGCCATCATCAAAACAGATTCCGTAGTTTTATTATCCGTTTACATGTTTCGACTACCTAGGCTAGCTGTCATCAAAACTGATTCCGTAGTTTTATTATCGGTTTACATGTTTCGACTACCTAGGCTTGCCATCATCAAAACTGATTCCGTAGTTTTATTATCGGTTTACATGTTTCAACTACCTAGGCTTGCCATCATCAAAACAGATTCTGTAATTTTATTATCGGTTTACATGTTTCGACTACCTAGGCTAGCCGTAATCAAAACAGATTCTGTAATTTTATTATCGGTTTCCATGTTTCAACTACCTGGGCTAGCCATCATCAAAACTGATTCTGTAGTTTTATCATCGGCTTACATGTTTCGACTCCCTAGGCTTGCCATCTTCAAAACTGATTCCGGAGTTTTATTATCGGTTTCCATGTTTCAACTACCTAGGCTAGCCGTAATCAAAACAGATTCTTCTGTTGTTTTATTATTGGTTTACATGTTTCCACTACCTAGGCTAGCCGCATCAAAACAGATTCTTCTGTTGTTTTATTATCGGTTGACATGTTTCGACTACCTAAGCTAGCCGTCATCAAAACTTATTCCGTAGTTTTATTTTTGGTTTACATGTTTCCACTACCTAGGCTAGCCGCATCAAAACAGATTCCGTAGTTTTATTATCGGTTTCCATGTTTCTACTACCTAGGCTTGCCAGCATCAAAACTGATTCCGGAGTTTTATTAATGGTTTCCATGTTTCGACTACCTAGGCTTGCAATCATCAAAACTGATTCTGTAGTTTTATTGTCGGTTTACATGTTTCTACGACCTAGGCTTGCCATCAGCAAAACAGATTCTGGAGTTTTATTATCGGTTTCCATGTTTCAACTACCTAGGCTTGCCATCCTCAAAACAGATTCTGTATTTTTATTATCGGTTTTCATGTTTCGACTACCTAAGCTAGCCGTCATCAAAACATATTCTGTAGTTTTATTGTCGGTTTACATGTTTCTACTACCTAGGCTAGCCGTAATCAAAACAGATTCTTCTGTTGTTTTATTATCGGTTAACATGTTTCGACTACCTTGGCTAGCCGTCATCAAAACATATTCTGTAGTTTTATCATCGGCTAACATGCTTCAACTAGCTAAGCTAGGAATCATTAAAACTGATTCCATAGTTTTATCATCGGCTAACATGCTTTAACTAGCTAGGCTATGCATCATTAAAACTGATTCCATAGTTTTATCATCGGCTTACATGTTTCGACTCCCTAGGCTTGCCATCAGCAAAACAGATTCTGGAGTTTTATTATCGGGTTACATGTTTCAACTACCTGGGCTAGCCATCATCAAAACATGTAAACCGATAATAAAGCTACAGAATCTGTTTCGATGATGGCAAGCCTAGGTCGTAGAAACATGTAAACCGTTGTATAAGGCTCCACACCAGGAGCCTTATACAACGGTTTACATGTTTCAACTACCTAGGCTAGCCGTAATCAAAACAGATTCTTCTGTTGTTTTATTATCGGTTTCCATGTTTCTACTACCTAGGCTAGCCGTAATCAAAACAGATTCTGTATTTTTATTATTGGTTTACATGTCGCGACTACCTAGGCTAGCCCTCATCAAAACAGATTCTTCTGTTGTTTTATTATCGGTTGACATGTTTCGACTACCTAAGCTAGCCGTCATCAAAACTTATTCCGTAGTTTTATTATTGGTTTACATGTCGCGACTACCTAGGCTATCCATCATCAAAACAGATTCCGTAGTTTTATCATCGGCTAACATGCTACAACTAGCTAAGCTAGGAATCATTAAAACTGATTCCGTAGTTTTATCATCGGCTAACATGCTTTAACTAGCTAGGCTAGGCATCATTAAAACTGATTCCATAGTTTTATCATCGGCTAACATGCTTCAACTAGCTAAGCTAGGCATCATTAAAACTGATTCCGTAGTTTTATCATCGGTTTACATGTTTCGAAAACTGATTCCGTAGTTTTATCATAGGCTAACATGCTTCAACTAGCTAGGTTAGGCATCATTAAAACTGATTCCGTAGTTTTATCATCGGCTAACATGCTTCAACTAGCTAAGCTAGGAATCATCAAAACTGATTCCGTAGTTTTATCATCGGCTAACATGCTTCAACTAGCTAGGCTAGGCTAGCTGTCTTCAGAACAACAGTATACAAGGCTAAGGTAGAAATCATGGCTCAGACGTGACGTAATAATAAGTTACCTTTGCGTCATGTTTTAATGTATTAAGATCATGTTACCAACCTGTATGCCAGAGTTTCTAAAAACGCAATTCCAACATTTGATGCTCCGATGACCACGATCCTGGCGTTTATCGTCACCTGATGAAAGACATCGTAAAATCAATAAACTGACAGGTAGAATTTCAAAACTTAAATGAATTCTTCAACGTTCCTTAGGGTTGATTTAGCAGCACGCATGTTAGCACAAGAAAACACAAAAGCTGTGCTGAAATGTTGGTATGCTTGACTAAAACCTACTGGGCAGTCACAAAGTCATGCATCCGCGATACTCAAGTGGTTACGCTCACTTACGCTCTCTGCACCCGTGGAATATGTCATTACAAAATTGAAGGCTCTGTTCGTGCCACCTTGTGAACGAGACGAGAAAACTGTTTGATCCTTGGATGTACATTAAAAGAATCTCTCCATCACGAATCACGTAACGGTAAAATTGACTGACCTTGAAGTTGGGTGTCGATCCTCTGTAATCTTCAAAGAGCAGGTATCAGCCTAGCTATTGGTCAGGTTTTTGTACCAAATCAATGAGCTAATCGTTTGCCTTCAATATTCATATGACTTGATCCAGGGGTGCAGAGAGCAAAAGTGAGCGTAACCCCTGAAGTATCGAGGATGATGACCATGATATCGCTGGTCTTCAATATCTCTACAATGGTTCACAAATGAAGCATCCCTAAGATAAAGAAGACGATCAGGGCAATACAGACAAATAAAACATTAGCTCAGGAGCCGTTGTTCTGATAGGTTAGAGAATCAGAGAGCTTAAATTCTACGTTAACGCACCTTTGGCTCCATCACCAGTTTTCTGTTGATGTGGTTGAGGGCGTATGCGTCCCTGTCGGCCAACACCCTCTCAGACGGAGCGTTCACTCCCAGTTTTTCTACGGGGTAGATGATTTGTCTGCGGGATCGTACCGGCACCATGTCGTTCAAACAACAGACTAAAGAGTGCTTCTCCACGATCTGTAACACGATGTAAAATAAAATCACTGACATCAGGAAAAACGCATAATGGTAAACAAATAATGATATTTTTAAAAAGGTCACCTTTCATACAAGCATGTTTACATTTGCTCTCCGTTCTCCCATCACAAAGCATAAAGAATGCAACCCGTGTTTTGAGACTGTATCGCTATTTGGTCAGACTCAGACCACTATTGTGACATCATCAATCTGATTGTTACAACACTGTCACAAGAGTGAAATAACATAAATAAAGCACAAGTACCTCATTAATAAAACGTAAATACAAATACTGAATGGTTTTTTTTCAAAAGGGGTTATGGTCCTCTGACATGCCTTGCCAGACAAACAGCATGTTCCAGGAACAAAAATTGCAGATGTTTCGTCCTGCAAAATTTACTAGGTGCTGTGAAGAATTCAAGTCTCAGTGGGGTCTTTATATCTATGTTTATCTAATGGTCTGACATCCTATCAACGGCTAAGGTCATTCAAGGACGTCAGTGGTGTCTGACCTACCTGTTTGTCAGTGTAAGGGGGATACAGCAGGATGACAGTGGTGTCTGACCTAACTGTTTGTCAGTGTAAGGGGGATACAGCAGGATGACAGTGGTGCCTGACCTACCTGTTTGTCAGTGTAAGAGGGATACAGCGGGATGTCAGTGGTGTCTGACCTACCTGTTTGTCAGGGGAAGGGGGATACATCAGGACGTCAGTGGTGTCTGACCTCCCTGTTTGTCAGTGTAAGGGGGATACATCAGGACGTCAGTGGTGTTTGACCTACCTGTTTGTCCGTGTAAGGGGGATACATCGGGACGTCAGTGGTGTCAGACCTACCTGTTTGTCAGTGTAAGGGGGATACATCAGGACGTCAGTGGTGTCTGACCTCCCTGTTTGTCAGTGTAAGGGGGATACATCAGGACGTCAGTGGTGTCTGACCTCCCTGTTTGTCAGTGTAAGGGGGATACATCAGGACGTCAGTGGTGTCTGACCTCCCTGTTTGTCAGTGTAAGGGGGATACATCAGGACGTCAGTGGTGTCTGACCTCCCTGTTTGTCAGTGTAAGGGGGATACATCAGGACGTCAGTGGTGTTTGACCTACCTGTTTGTCAGTGTAAGGGGGATACATCGGGACGTCAGTGGTGTCAGACCTACCTGTTTGTCAGTGTAAGGGGGATACATCAGGACGTCAGTGGTGTCTGACCTCCCTGTTTGTCAGTGTAAGGGGGATACAGCGGGACGTCAGTGGGGTCTGACCTACCTGTTTGTCAGTGTAAGGGGGATACATCAGGACGTCAGTGGTGTCTGACCTCCCTGTTTGTCAGTGTAAGGGGGATACATCGGGACGTCAGTGGTGTCTGCCCTACCTGTTTGTCCGTGTAAGGGGGATACAGCGGGACGTCAGTGGTGTTTGACCTACCTGTTTGTCAGTGTAAGGGGGATACAACGGGACGTCAGTGGTGTCTGACCTACCTGTTTGTCCGTGTAAGGGAGATACAGCGGGATGTCAGTAGTGTCTGACCTACCTGTTTGTCAGTGTAAGGGGGATACAGCGGGACGTCAGTGGTGTTTGACCTACCTGTTTGTCAGTGTAAGGGGGATACAGCGGGTAGTACAGGCATGTCTTGTGACCCTGTCGCAGTATTTCCTGAAAAACAGAGAAAGTCATGTATGCAAGTTAAATGATAATTTTGCTTATAAAATGGATCACCTATTAGTAAGTTAAACATGTGTTTATAACAAAGCCAGGGTACTTCCGATTTTAGATCCCTATATGCAAAATCTGTTATGTGATAACATAATTAAATCATATTTACAGCAAAACTGTCTCACTTTGAACATTGAACTTAGGCGTACTTCAGCAAAAAATATCAAAATACTTGGTTATACTTTCTAAAAGGGAAATCCAGATAAAAAGATAAAATAAAAAAAATCCAGTATTTTTTTTTTGTTAATTTTGTATGGGACCTTTTTGTCTCATTTTGAGAAAATATACTAATTCGGAAGGACATTTTTAGGAGTGAACTACAAATTTTGGGAACTAGGCATAAATATGAAATAGTTCAATTGGAAATGAGGCCCATTATTGGCCCCAAAAAGTCCTCAGAAAAAAACCACTGCAATCATTCCAAATGCTCCTGGTGTGGAGCCTTATACAACTAGTTGTCTGCTGCAAAGACAAGACTTGAACCCATATCTACCAACATGCCGAGGCTCACACATTTTCAAACACTGCTTTTGACAACAGACTTACTCAAAACTTTCTATGAGTTGAAGAAGATTTCAGCACAGGGTGCATTTGACCAGCTGCTTACCTTGATGAAATGCTTGGATAGATGGCTGAAGATGGGGTTGAGCGCGAAGTGGTGAAGGTGGCCATGTTCCTCTCGCCTGTGATGGTTGAAGTAGATAAAGTCCTCTATGTTGTAGTGAGATCTGATATACTCAATGTCCTGTAAATAATGTCAACAAATCATTACAGACGTAGAATCCTAATTTTTCAGACATTTTTCTAGTCAAACAATATTTCTCCAGGTAAGGTGATATGATGATGATATCTATAACATTCATCATATCAGAAAAAACAGTCACCTTTCATAGCTTTACAACTAAAATTTCAAAGCAATTGGTCCATAAAATACAAAGTGCATGATGGGTAATATGTGTCTATGCACAGTTGGATGAAGGACACCCAATTCTGTTTTGGGTATAATAATCAATATATTTCTTTATTTTCTCTTCAATTATTGAGACATTATTTTCACTTTTGAAACAGATTAGTTTGAAGAAGAGTGATGACTATTTAGTAAAATATCTCCATTTGCTTTTAATTTCTTATCTTCTTAGATCCCGTTTAGAGGAGAAACACAATTTGCCCCGACACCTTAGTAAAACTTGTGTGTACTAGCACACAGGGATTTAGACTCTCATCATCTGGAATCATACTTGTGTGTACTAGCACACAGAGGTTAACATTCTCGACACCTGGAGTCAAACTTGAGTGTCTTAGCACACAGGGGTTTAGACATTGTGGCCGACTTCGATCTGTTTTTACAAACCTCTTCTTTTCTTATAACAGCTGTCCCAACGATCTGGCCTTGACATTCAGCAACAAACGCCTGAATCTCCATACCATCCTACAAATAGATGTTATAGCAAATTGTTTTAAATCTAATTTTTCAACTGTTAGCTACAGACAATTACTGGGGTAACTACCTCTCATTAAACATGGGCAAATATTTCTCATCAAACAATACATGGGTAACTATTTCTCATCAAACAATGCTGGGGTAACTATTTCTCATCAAAAAATGCTGGGGTAACTATTTCTCATCAAACAATACTGAGGTAACTATTTCTCATCAAACAATGCTCGGGTAACTATTTCTCATCAAACAATTTGACAAACAAGTTGTATAATAGTACATGTGAATACAAATTTATCCCCAATATATATTTTTGCCGAAAATATTTCCACAGAAATTTTTTCTGGATATTTAAAATTCAATATTACAAGTGAGATATTATCTGAAAAGAGATTTTTATTCAATGAGTTGTTAAAAATTCATAAAATGCTTGTTTTAGCTGAGAAAGGTAAAACTGAAATGGAATTATGATAAAAAAACAATTTAAAAGTTTTTCTAATTTTATGGATATATATAAAATATTTTTAAAGTTTTCATAAAAACAGGCCAAGATAAATTAAACCTTGGACATTAAATAAAAATGTTCATATTGTTTCAGTTTAAAAAACAAAATCACACAACCTCATACATCATGGTGGGTTTTTTCGATGACACCAAAATATTACAAAAACTTTTCCCCATAAAAACAAAAGCATTAAAAATTGCACCACATGACTGTTAATAGTTAAACAATCTAATAAAGCTAAATCAAAAATATTTTTTTTATACTTTATCAAATATATCAAAGATGGGTTCTTGCTGGTTCTTTTAAGTACATATATTATAATCACGTTTTTCAAATGAATTAAAAAAGGTTAAATGCAATAAGAAAAGTACAATAAAAGAGCTAAACAGTTTGTTTTTTCTTAACTTCAAAACAGTAGTAAGCTGTACTACGATTAACTCATTAACCCCCTGAAGACACAATTGAACTCTTCCAATTCAAAGGTTGGAATAGTTTATTATGAAATTTCAGGGGGTGAATGAGTTCAGGGGGGAAAAAATTCACTGATGATATTTATGGAAAAATCATTACTTCTTTGATATTACAAAAACATTCGTTAGACTTAATATCTTTGATACAGTAAAACCTCGATATAATGCCACTCGTTCCATTTGCCACCTCCCTTATCGCCATCATATTACAAGGTGTTTTTTTGTCCGGTATATATTTCCTTCAATTTATAGCCAAACCCCTTTATAACACTAAAATTTCTCTGGACAAATGGTGGCAGTATAATGAGTTTTTGCTGTAGTGAAATATTGCCAAAAGTTAGCATGAACCCATCTTTTAAAACTCAAATCTATATTAAGATCACATTACACATATCAAACCACATAATTATGACTAAATATCATATTCACTCCTTCACATCTGTAATTACCGTATGTTAAACATCAATTAATCCGCTGAAATGTCATGTTAGCCATTGTTTCTTTTTATAATGATATACATACAAGAAACATATTATATATTAAAATTTCCACAAAACGTGATATTTTCACCCATTCAGATTTTTGGTCCTCTTGCTTTTTCAAACAAATTTGTCGGAAGTTAAATTTTATGTAAGGAACTATGAACTTTATGTTAATTTTTTGCAATGTGTTGAATATGCCTTCTCGTTCAAGTTCCCAAAAATAAATGTGGCGAAAATTTCCCGTTTCATGGTATGCGTTCTAATGACTACATTAACCAATTTAATGGAACATTACAGTCAATTCATCGACCAATCATCAAGCTTAGAGTCAATACATCGACCAATCATCAAGCTAAGAGTCAATACATCACCCAATCGTTAAGCTTCTATACTTACTTTTCCCAGGTCGGTTTGCAAGAACTAGGTTATATAGTAGGAATATGGGTCAATGTCAAAGTTAAAAATAGATTCTTAGGAGATGCATATACTGTATAAGAAATAAAACATCTACCCTTGCATGTCACATATAGAAGAGATCAGATCCAAGACATTGCTATTTGAACTTTAAATGACCAGACAGATGTTTTTAAAGTAAAATTGTAAGCTACATGTTTTTTTTATTTTCCCAAAATGATGTTTTTATAAAGATCTAAGTAAGGTAGATTTTACTTATGATGACAATGTTGTTACTCGCTATAAATGATTTTTTTATAAAGATCTAAGTAAGGTAGATTTTACGCATAATGGCAATGTTGTTACTGGCTATAAATGATGTTTTTAAAAAGATCGAAATAAGGTAGATTTTACTTATGATGACAATGTTGTTACTCGCTATAAATGATGTTTTTATAAAGATCTAAGTAAGGTAGATTTTACGCATAATGGCAATGTTGTTACTGGCTATAAATGATGTTTTTGTAAAGATCTAAATAAGGGAGATTTTACTTATGATGACAATGTTGTTACTGGCTTTAAATGATGTTTTTATAAAGATCTAAATAAGGTTGATTTTACTTATGATGACAATGTTGTTACTGGCTATAAATGATGTTTTTTATAAAGATCTAAGTAAGGTAGATTTTACGCATAATGGCAATGTTGTTACTGGCTATAAATGATGTTTTTGTAAAGATCTAAGTAAGGTAGATTTTACTTATGATGACAATGTTGTTACTCGCTATAAATGATTTTTTTATAAAGATCTAAGTAAGGTAGATTTTACGCATAATGGCAATGTTGTTACTGGCTATAAATGATGTTTTTTATAAAGATCTAAGTAAGGTAGATTTTACGTATACTGACAATGTTGTTACTGGCTATAAATGATGTTTTTTATAAAGATCTAAGTAAGGTAGATTTTAGGTATAATGACAATGTTGTTACTGGCTATAAATGATGTTTTTTATAAAGATCTAAGTAAGGTAGATTTTACGCATAATGGCAATGTTGTTACTGGCTATAAATGATGTTTTTTATAAAGATCTAAGTAAGGTAGATTTTACTTATGATGACAATGTTGTTACTCGCTATAAATGATTTTTTTATAAAGATCTAAGTAAGGTAGATTTTACTTATGATGACAATGTTGTTACTCGCTATAAATGATTTTTTTATAAAGATCTAAGTAAGGTAGATTTTATTTATGATGACAATGTTGTTACTGGCTATAAATTATGTTTTTATAAAGATCTAAATAAGGTAGATTTTACGTATAATGACAATGTTGTTACTGGCTATAAATGATGTTTTTATAAAGATCTAAGTAAGGTAGATTTTACGCATAATGGCAATGTTGTTACTGGCTATAAATGATGTTTTTGTAAAGATCTAAATAAGGTAGATTTTACGTATAATGACAATGTTGTTACTGGCTGTAAATGATGTTTTTATAAAGATCTAAATAAGGTTGATTTTACTTATGATGACAATGTTGTTACTGGCTATAAATTATGTTTTTATAAAGATCTAAATAAGGTAGATTTCACTTATGATGACAATGTTGTAACTGGCTATAAATGATGTTATTATAAATATCTAAATAAGGTAGATTTTACTTATGATGACAATGTTGTTACTGGCTATAAATGATGTTTTTAAAAAGATCGAAATAAGGTAGATTTTACTTATGATGGCAATGTTATTACTGGCTATAAATGATGTTTTTATAAAGATCTAAGTAAGGTAGATTTTACGTATGATGACAATGTTGTTACTGGCTATAAATGATGTTTTTATAAAGATCTAAATAAGGTAGATTTGACTTATGATGACAATGTTGTTACCGGCTATAAATGATGTTTTTATAAAGATCTAAGTAAGGTAGATTTTACGTATAATGACAATGTTGTTACTGGCTATAAATGATGTTTTTATAAAGATCTAAGTAAGGTAGATTTTAGGTATAATGACAATGTTGTTACTGGCTATAAATGAAGTTTTTATAAAGATCTAAATAAGGTAGATTTTACTTATGATGACAGTGTTGTTACTGGCTATAAATGATGTTTTTAAAAAGATCGAAATAAGGTAGATTTTACTTATGATGGCAATGTTATTACTGGCTATAAATGATGTTTTTATAAAGATCTAAGTAAGGTAGATTTTAGGTATAATGACAATGTTGTTACTGGCTATAAATGAAGTTTTTATAAAGATCTAAATAAGGTAGATTTTACTTATGATGACAGTGTTGTTACTGGCTATAAATGATGTTTTTAAAAAGATCGAAATAAGGTAGATTTTACTTATGATGACAGTGTTGTTACTGGCTATAAATGATGTTTTTAAAAAGATCGAAATAAGGTAGATTTTACTTATGATGACAATGTTGTTACTGGCTATAGATTGATAAACACCAATCGCTCTGCTGTGGAAAATAACATCCCTTCCCAAACCCAAAGCCAAGTAAAGTTGAAAATAGTAGAGGTCAATCCTCAGAAGTGCGGAAAAAGAGAGAAAGTCCTTTTTACCTCATCTCTCCTTGCCTGGTTGTACTGTTTGAGGTCGGCCATCAGGTTATCCTGAAGGCTGACAGTCTTTACCAGTTTCTCCACTCCCGCTGTGTCCTTTGTACAGGCTGGACGTACATTGAAATCTCTGTCAAATCCAAATCAAATGTCAAGTTTATTTGAAATTCAGAATCCCCTCTACACATGAAAAAGAAAAGTCTCAAACATTGTGTTTGAATCCTTGCATTATAAATAAAGTCTGTTTTCTATTTAAAACTCTTACTGTAGAAATCAAAAAATTTTGTGAGGTTTTTAATTTCATTGATTCATCCACGAATTCATAGGTCTGCAAAGTAATTACAAGTTTGATATAAAGCTACTCTTCGTTTGAGTGGGTACTCATAATCCACAAATACATGTACCCACGAAATGTGTTTTTTTAAGACAACACGAAATTTGGATCCAACGAAAAAATCTGACTTCACAGTATTACTTACTAGTATGTGAGAGCTGAGATAGTATTGAGGTAGGAGAGGAGGATGGGAAACGGTAGAAGTAGGGATGTAGGGTAGCGGGTTGGAGGGAAGCGGGTGGAGGTAGCGGGTAGGAGGGTAGGGGGTAGAGGTAGGGTGTTGAAGGTAGGGGGTTGGAAGTAGGGGGTAGAGGTAGGGGGTTGGAGTTAGGGGGCAGAGATAGGGGGTAGAGGTAGGGGGTTGGAGGGTAGCGGGTGGAGATATAGGGTTGGAGGTAGCGGGTGGAGGTAGGGGGTTAAAGGTGGTATTTGGTGCACAGTATGGGGTAGAGGTACAATAATGTGCACTGTGCAATACTTACTTCATCAACCCTGATCGGTGGAAGACGTACAATTCCTGTGACAGAGTACTGGGACAGCGTGGTGTCACCCTCTGGAAACACAACAAAAATGTTAAGAATTTTAATCCTACTTGGAATGTAGCTAGTTGCACAAGGCATGATTTAAAAATTGGCATGATTGAGAGAGGGGAGGGAAATTTTCTTTTACAACTTTTTATTGTAATATGGGATAAATGTGATCAACAGTGAACATTTGTTAAACAGCTCCTTCATATTCAAATATTTCCATTCATTACAGTTGTACAGGTTATTTACTGGGAATTATCGGTACGAACAAAAGTAACATCTTCAAAAGTGATGATCACACGGCTGATTGTGACATCAAAAAATACAAAGATGACATGTGACTGTAGCATCCAATCAAATGTTTTGACAAATAACGGGCAATCTCCTGCCATTATGTGAAAAGTGATTAGCAGATTATTAATTGGTTTGGTTTATGTTTTATAGGATTTAACGTCCTATTAACAGCTAAGGTCATTTAAGGTTGTGCCTCCATGTGTGTTGTGTGTGCGTGCATGTGTGTATGTGTGCTGGAGACAGGGTATATTGGTGAATTTGCCTCTTTATGATAGCCGCGTATCTGCTGCCGACTTTATAGTGCTACCTTACTGAAATATACTGCCAAAGGCCCCCAGCACAGCATTCCAATTTGGCACATTATACAGACAACGGGTGAACCAGTTGTAATCCCCTTGAAGATCATACATATTTCACTTGGATATGTATATTTTTTATTGACTGATGTTTTCATATTTTTATCACTAGTGAAATTTGAAATATGTTTACAATAATATACATCAGTTTAGAAATATGTTATATCAAAGTCTCACTTTATAGACAAACAATGTATGTATTAAACATATGTCGCAAAGTTTCAAGACCGACTGGTCCCTTTGTCAAACTATGACCGAGTAAGCGATTTGTATTGTTAACATGTACAGCGAAATCGTATATTTCATATGTCACTCAACTCGGAACGTTTTGCCTATCGATATAGAGTGTGTACACACTGTGTCAAAAAAAGGTTACTGGTAGAGTGTAGATTTAGCCCCCTCTCCCGTCAGGTCAGTATGCTGTACTAGTGAAATATATCTGATATTCAAGCCAGTAACTATTCAGTATTCTCCAGCATCAACATTCACCAGAGCTCTGGAACTTACCACAAACCCTTGGAGGAGCGGAAACTCCGGGACAAGGTGGGGCACAGTAATCACACTAAAGTCAAACTGTGGGAACAGGGAGAAAGCCTTGGTCAGGAAATCGGACGACCTGGACAACGAAAAATAAATTCAAACTCTCCATCGTTGCTGTACATCATAGATACATCATAACTGATTTTCTTTTAAAAAATTGCCAGAAACAGTCATAAATATAGTTTATATAATTCAATAATAAAAAAAAAATTGAATCAATTTAGACAGAGTGTAAAGTAAAACCTTCATCTGAATCAAAAGTTCAAATTTAACTGCAGAAAAACAACCAATTTTTGATATCTGTTTTAATATTTTGAATGGATAAGTTTCCAAGATCGAAGGGAAAATAATTCCAAATTTGCTGAAAAGATGCACTTCAAACCCAACACGAGTAACTGATACATATTTAATATTTCAATAGTTGAGGAAGAAAATATTTAATCTACCTCATTTCAAATCTTTCATCAATGCAGAAAAGCTGAATGCTGAATGCGTTGACCTCCCCTTTGTATGACGGCACGAAGCGTTTCGGCAGACTTGACAAAGGAGTAATTGGCTTGATTGGGGTAGCAAGTCTCGAAGACATCTAAAACACAAAACCATGTTTCAAGTTATTTTCTGAGACAGAGATATCTTAAGGTGTTGTCAATTCAATACAGAAAAATAACAGTGATGATATATGGCCTCGGTGTATGAAGCAAACATTATAAGTTTCATTTTGCTAATTTAAATGGGGTACATTCGCGTTACCGGTTGAAACGGTTGAACCGGTTGAACCTGTAAAGAAAACGACAGGTACAGATTTGGACCGAGGCTGACCTCAGGAAAATTTGGTACGTGTAGATTGAGGGGTCCAGACGTACCTGGCCGAAACTAAACTGCTGAATATTGCTAGTTTGCGTTATTTCTTTCTAAAACAATGTCAAGCCACATGTAGTTTTTAAGATACGTTATGTAATTTAGTGGACGCGTGAGAGAAGGGCATAATATTCTTGATACATTGTTTTTTATTCTCCGAAACTGTGGATTTTTAGCTCTGCTTATAGAACGGTCCAAGTGTGTTCGTTTATCGTGGAAAATTTCTGCGCCACACGTACCGTTTCAACCGGTAACGCGAATGTAGCCCTGATAAAAATCTTTCAAAAATTAGTGTTCCGTTTCTAATCAGCCACAAAATATCATGAAACTGATGACATCTGTCTACAACACAACATTTGTATTTCAAGAGCGTGGATAAGCATTCTATAAAGATATTTGGCTTACCTCATCTCTTACAGAGCTCTTGCGACTTGACGCCTGTGAGTTGCGGTCCTCTGCCTCCTTGGCGACCTCTGCAACCACCACAGCACTGTCGCTCAGTAGGGACGTCGCACTCTCACGCATGTGAGCATCGCTGAGTTTGGACTGGATTTTATTGACGTCTTCTGCACTTGTACTTCCAGCTGCATTTGAAAGAAGAAAACATTTTCATAGAATTAATCATTTGACAGGTCGTTCTTATAACTAACCAGAGTATTTCTGATGTTTCTAATTTTAACAATTGATTCACATTTGATATATAAGAGACCACAGGATCTTACTCCTTGTGCTCCTACACAGGATCTTACCCCTTGAGCTCCTACACAGGATCTTACCCCTTGAGCTCCTCCCACTTGAGTGCTGACTGCTGGTTTTCTTGTCCTCAACTTTCTCTGAGGCAGACACCTCCGTACCCTCATTCTTCGTGCCCTCAGTACCAGAAGTTGGTTCTCCTTCCGCCTTTCCTGATCCTCCGGACTTTTGTGATCCTCTGGAAGATGGTCGCTCTTCTTCTGAAATTTTAAATAAAATCTAAAACCTTGCTTGCTATAGGTGCCATATATGAATAAAATGGGAAAACAAAACAAAAGTGTTTAACCAAGAAAATTGATTTTTTTGCAACTGTTGAGATATTTTAAATTGTGCCTAATTTTAAAATAATTTCCAGAAGAAATGAAGTTTCGTCTGAATTTATAGATATTTTTTTTTGCGTTTTTTTTTATTATGTATTCTGGGATTCACATTCTTAGAATTTAGTCAGCAAATTAAACTTAATTACTTTTCTTGTGCATGTATTGAAAATGAAAGGATATTAACAGAGCAGAACTTAAGCAATTGTAGTAATTTGAATGACTGCTTCAATATAGCACGCTGACATCATGTACATGTTTTATCTTTTATCACCGACTTTGGTGAAATTATCGTTAAGGAGACCTTCTTCAACTTTGGTGACGGTTGCAAATTCAGTCACACATATCATGTCAAAAACAATTGTTTGATAAATTTTGGAAAAAAAAGTCGCTTAATTTCATCAAATGTGGTCTTTTAGCATAATCTTTGGGTTCAGTAATGTGTGGTCACACTTGTCACGTTAGACAGATGGTCATTTGAGCAGATTTGACTGTAAATAAGTAGGAAGGGTGATGAGCTTCCCACTGACCTAGTAAAAAATTGTGTCACAACAAGAATCACATGACTGCGTTTAGCTGTTACAGAACAATGGCAGATATTCTTGATTTAAAGTTTTAATTTATCAATCTTGAAAGGTCTAAAATAACTTTTTTCTTCAGGTGATATATTTTAATACCTGGAGGGGGTGAAGGTGTTGGAGTTTTCGGTGCTGCCAAGTTGTCCTCTGCGTGTGGTTTTCGGAGACCGTGGAATGGCCCAAGCTCAAAACATTCATTCAACAAGGGAGCATTTACATCATCGCTGATACTCATAAATCCAATAGCTGTGCCTTCCACCTTAAAATACCAAAATCAATGTTTAAGTCTATTATATCACCAGGTGATTAAAATACAATGTAACTGCTGGTCTGTTATAATTTATTTAAGGATCCCAATACCACTGCCAAAAAATGAATCTAAGTGTTGGAAACTTTTTTATCCAGCATGACTATAGCTTTGATAAATCATTCCTGAAAAGAAAACTATACATTGCAGAACTTTTACGAGAAATAATAAAGATGAAATAAACAAAACAAAACGCAATCAGACACTGTGTTCTGAGTGTAAAAGAATCAGTGGGGCTGGACAGGGGTTTGAACCCGAAACTTCAGATTGATTTAGATTGCTCTGTCTGATTGAGGTACCTGGACGACGGAAGTGTCCTACCCCAACTGTGCTACAGTTATAACCAAACGGAAGTTAAGGGGAGGTAACTGTAAATAGGAAAAACGACAGGGGGCAGTGGAACAGGGAACCTCAACATCATCTCACCTGTTTGAGATAATAAAATAATCTACGAATTACCATTTTGTTATAAAATAATCTGATCACTGTACAGTGTTAATATTGTAAGTGTTATTCTTATGTTTAACTCTTTGGCTGCATCAGGCGGTAATTCTCGCCCATGTAGCTAGGCGGTAATCCTCGCTCATGTAGCTAGGCAGCAATCCTCGCCCATGTAGCTAGGCAGTAATCCTCGCCCATGTAGCTAGGCAGTAATCCTTGCCCATGTAGCTAGGCAGTAATCTTCGCCCATGTCAATTTTACTGTCTACCACATGCTCACCTCAGCTACCAAGCACTGCATGTGTTCGTCCTGCGCCTCCACGAGCTCTGCCAGGAAAAAGTCTCCGTAGGTCATGTTCAACATGTCACTTTGGCGAGTGAAAATCGGGGTGAGGTCATCATGGTCCTCAACGCTGAAAGATCAGACAAGACACCGCAGACTTAAACATATGTCAGATTTAACAGTTAACAAATATCTGATTTACATCATGAATTTTTTCATAAATCAGAAATGTTTGTAATATATACGTTATGTGGTTGGGTGATATGTCCATGATCTATGATCATAGGTATACCAAATTGTATTTTCAAATCATCTAAAATCAGTCAGACAGTCACTCTTATTTCATCTCAGGACAATCATTTCTTTTGTAAGCTTCCACTTACATTTATTGTAGTCTTATACAGTTAGGTGACTGAATTGAATCTATTTAGACAAAAGACAAAATTGTATGCCTGGTATTTAAAGGAACATATTTCATTCATTGAATGTACATGCTGTCTGCACTGCCTGTTTATGTTTCAGGCAGATTTTGAGGCAGTACCATTTATCATTTATTAACACAAGCAGGGACAAAGGGGCCCCAAAACAGGAGGTGTATTTGGGCAATTTCTTATCTCACTTTGAAACCAAGGAATACGATTCTATCAAAGTATGTGTTGGAACTGATCATCGTATCAAATTAGAAAAAATAAGCTTTAAAGATTTTTAAAAAATGAAATCATTTTACTGATTTTTGTTGGAACTCTTTTTTTAGATAAGGTAAAGATAAAGCACACACGTGGCCTTCCTGACGTGGAGGACAGGCACATGGTCGTGTCTGTGACACACAAACAGGGCACCGCTTACTCCATCGCTAACTCCCTCTGTCTTATCTACCTGCTTGAAAACTTCATCCAAAGCAGATTCTGGAAAAAAAATAAAAATTTGTTTCAGTTTTTTTTTACTTATTAATTGGGCCATAACAATATACTGATACACAGAAACAAACTACAGTATAGCAGGATATTTCTGCGGGGATGATATTTTCGTGATTTCGCAGGTCCATAATTTGATCGTGAAACTATGAAAACAAAGCTGCGATAATTAACTTCATAACTGTAATGTCATCATGGATAGCGAGCATGTGGTTGTAACGATTCATATAAATCAAGAGTAATACAAGATGTTTGAAAATAGATGTTTAACAAAATACAAAGCCTACCTGGTATTCATTTGAATATCTGATACTTTATATGCGGAGTGTCAAGTCTCTGTGCTAAAATACTGTGAAAATTTAGTTCCTTTACATGTCTAGATTGCAAAATTGTACTCTGTGTAAATTTTTATTTCTAATTTTGGGTCAAATTTGTGAGCATTACATATTGTTCCACTACTGCAGCTCATCAAGGTGAAATTTCAACAAATCTAATATCACATGTTTAAAACAACAATAATTCCAAAGATATCTTTTTTTTGTATATATTGTAAACATTGCAGGGGTTTTAGGCTAGACATATATGCTATTTACTGTATACCGAGAAACTTTGGTCTAGTCAAATTTCGCTCTTCACTGGTATTATCCATTTTCACACAATGTTATTTTCGCCCTTTACAAAATTTTACTATGCATTGTATGTTGTATGCTTATTTTCACCATCGAAATAAATTCACCCTCATTATGGAGGGCAAAAAAGGGGAAAGCTAAACTGCAGCAAAAACATTCCAGTGTACAGTAATTCTTTTAACATTTTAAACCTTATTTATTCAGTTTACAATAAACTGTTTTGAATAAATCAGATTTTTCTTTAACTACAAAGTGTCTTTTTTAAATATTTAAATAGAAACAATAAAATTGTCTACCATTGTTCATGTATACAAACCTGGGTAAGCCTTCATAGGCACAAACAGGTAGAGAAAGTGGAGATCTGGCACAGCATTAAATGCAGTCCTGATGATTTCTCTGCAGCATCCGTGGGCGTAGTCAGATTTGCCCACAAAGTAATGCATAAACAATGTGTTCAGGGCTGTACTCTTCTCGTTGCCGTAACTGTTCTTTATCCAAGACTCCCAGCTAGCTTGGTCAACCTCCGGAATGTTCGGGTAATCAAAGAATGCAGCATGGCCAAGTATGTCTTCTTTATCGTTACATAGTGTGACGGCCAGAACAGCTTTCTCACTGAAATATGTACATTTTACATATTCAGTTTCTTCAAGTTCAAAATGTTAAGAATTTCATTAAAATGGACTTTAATGAAATGAAATATAGACATATATGAACATTCAAATTGTCATACAGTAGAAATTCATTATAATGCCACCATTTGTCCAGAGAAATCTTGGCGTTATAGAAGGGTTTTGCAATAGATGGAGGGAAATGTTTAAAGGGATTATTAAGAAAACAAGAAAAAGGGAAATTGAAATATGTTGGCAGTAAACAAGGCGGCAAATAAAATGAGGGGTATTATATTGAGGTTTCATATCAGAACAAACCTTATTGTTGCAATCTCTGAAAATTTTAGTAATTATCCCTACAATTTAAAGTCATTTTTTAAGTGCAACATTTTATTGCAGAGAAGTTTAACTCTAAAATGTACTATAGGCCTATATACAAATCACAAAATTATATTCAAAGTCCAAGTAAAACTTTGATTGGTCATTCCTCTACCAAGGTATGTATAAATTGATTTGTGACTTACATCAAGTTGACAATATTGACTCTACCAAAGAGTGCATCTGTATTTTCCTTGACAAGTTTGATAATATGTGGCGCATCAAGTGATTCTGTTCGACGAGCATTCACCACCTCTGGTGGACCATCCATAGGTAGAATTGTTGTAGCCATCCCGAACTTTTCTCTACAAAACAAAAACATAAAAGTTTATTCTACAGGTGTTCGTAATGACAAATAGGCAGAAGTGATTTATTATCTTTTCAATTTCGACACCTAAGATTTACTCAACAATAACAGATGAATAGAGTCAAATATTAGTATACTACAATCGTTATTTTTAAACAAAATCATGATTCAAAAACGTAAATCTTTTCTGATGCTGGGGGAGGGGAGCTGACAGGTGCTTGTTAGTTGTTGTGAAGCGATATACGATTTCTCTGTCATTGTATATGATAACCAGTGGATAATAAATGTTTTAAATGAAATACATGACATATTTGAGAGTTTAAAAAAAAAGTATCGAAATATTATGGGTCGATGTTTACAAATTTTACCTTCATAAACGAATCAAACACATCTGACAATTCGTTTCAACAAAATGAGGGATATCATTCAAGTAGGATATTGAAAAAAGTAAAATAAAATATATCTAGGGTCCTTATATCAGCTTAATTATTCTGAAAAACAACTTACATTTCCTCACTCGGCGATAAACTACAACTTTGCCGCCATTAGTGAGTCAAGTTGCATAGCAACAATACAACTTCCGTTTATATTAAAATAAAATTTGACCTTAAAACATAAATAGGTATGATTTTTTTGTGGCCTAATAATATGGCTTATTTAATTGATCTAAGTAAATATTAATGAAGTTTAGTTGTATATATAGTAACTATCGTTTTTCGTAACACCGTATCAACTTCCGTGAAAACTAGTTCCGGTTGTTATTTGTTAGGTGGGAAAAAGAGCACCTTTACTTTGTTTTTGAACACTAGTAGCAGTGAACAAATCAACAATGGAGACTGACGACGACGGAAAAAGGAAAATGCCAAAAGTGGCTAAGGTATATATTCTGTGGATATATGTATGTGTACGACCGGTCATCAAATGAACGATAAAATCATAATTTTCAGAGTCAATTGTGAATTGAGAAGTGATTGTGAATAATCATGATATGGCAACCGGCCTTGTGAATAACACATTGTCATTGTAGAGAAATAAAAACATAAGTTGTTTTAAGAAACAAGAATTTGCTGTGTTTACTTTATTTGCATGCAGCAAGCATAGTAAAAACGTTGTGTTGACGATTTTGTTCTGTGCTATGCTGTAGTTATCTCCCTTTTGCCATGAAAAAGTTATTTTCTAATATGTTCTGTTGCTAATAATATCGTGTCATAAACACTGTTTCTTTCTATTTATTTTCTTTAGTTTACATTATATTATGTGCAAGTTGGTGTTGTATGACAGCCTTTTGAAATCTCTATAAATGTGACTTACCATCAGTTTTCCTGGTTTTAATAGGCAATTAAATGCACCAAACATTGCAAAAAATAAAAATTACTCGACATGGTTCACATATAATTGATGGCAAAACAAATCAAACATACAGATGTTATTGTTATTTTCATTTGTTCAACCAGGCTTTCTTGTTTGCCGTTGTCTGGATGGTTCGTTCTGAACTCTTTGGAGTTATAATTACTCCGTCAGTAAACTCATTGACATGTTTAATATTGAAATCCTTTTTAGGTTAAGAATAAAATGCCAGCACCAGTACAGATTACAGCTGAACAATTGCTGAGAGAGGCCAAAGAAAGAGAACTTGAACTTGTCCCACCGGTAAGACATAATGTTATCTACAAACCCCTCTTACCACGTCAGGAATCAACATGCTTCCCTTCCGTTGATTGTTTGCAGATTTAATAATAAAAAGACTTTTTAACTAATTAATTCTATTTCATATTTTTAAAAAGTTCTAATGTTTGTGATTTCACTCAAATCTGTGTAATGTAACATAAATCCATAATATAAAAAAATAAATAAATAATAAGTCCTTTAAAACAAACCATTTTTTTGTTGCATGCTTTGCTTTTTGTTATGTACACTGACAGATGTACACATTTCAAACTTTTTGATTAAATCAGATGCTAAACCAACATTAGTTATAAATGACTGACCGACTCAATATCCTAGAGAGAGAAAAAACAGCAAAATAAAATTTAAAGTTTGAAATATTTTAGGTGGGTTTTTTTGTTTCATGTCGGTCAGATTTAGGCAAACAATGTTTTGCATTATTTTAAGCCTAATTAAAAAAAATATTATGATAAATTATTTCCTAAAATTTGATTTATTTTCATGCATGAAAACACAAAATGTAAATGTATTTATGTAATTAATAAGTATCTGAATCTTTGTACAGCCTCCGAAACAGAAGATTTCGGATCCAGATGAATTACAAGCATATAAAATGCGGAAAAGGAAGGTAAATCACTCATTTCTTCTACATTGAAAGAAAAAATGTAATGAAGTTTGTAATTTTAACCTTTCAGCAATAGAAGAAGACTGATATAGGCATATAGCCTGATTCTTTTGTCAATACTGTACTCACATCTTCCTTAATATATACAACTTATATGTTTGTATTATATATTTATTGTCAATAAAATACTTTTGAATTGAATTGGGGGGGAAAATCATCAATGATTCCCTGTAAATAGGGATTCAAAACACTGAAAGGGGTGAAACATGTTCATTTTAGTAAGTAAAGAAGTTTGAAATTTTAAAATTGAAATAGGATTAATATTCACATCATCAAAGAGTTGCATGTATACTATTTTAAGACTTTTCAGTTTCTACCCTGTTTTGTCAGAACATTTACATGGAAAATCTTAATTTTATATAGCTTATTTCAAATGTTCTTTTCTCACATAATATTCTAGATGTTTGAAGATAACATCAGGAAGAACCGGTCAGTGATGGTCAACTGGATCAAATATGCACAGTGGGAGGAGGCTCAGAAAGAAATACAAAGGTATTTAAACATGCCTAGCAACCAAAACGCAGGAACTAGACTTGAATATGTTTAGTAGGTTATAAGGGCCCTGTATCGGAGATACGGGTGCCTTATAGTAATCACTCTGTCTGTCTGTCCGTCCACAAATTTTGTTCCTGGCTAATAACTTTGGTATTAATTGACCGATTTACATGAAACTTGGTCAAGATGTTCAGTTCACAAAAATACACACTCAGGTAAAAAGTCAAAGGTCAAGGTCATAAGGTTCAGAGGTCCAGGTCAAATTTTGCATCTTTTCACTGATGAGCATTTTGTTATGACATGATGAAGCAAAGTTGATCAGAATTAAACAAGGAGTCAACTGACCAAAGGTCAAGGTCAAGTTTAGTAGCTTTTCACTAATGAGCATTTTATGACATTATGAAGCAAAGTTGGTCGAAATGAGATAAAGAGACATCCTCAGGTAAAAAGTCGAGGTCAAAGTCATTAGGTTCAAAGGTCAAGGTCTATTTTTGCATTTTTTCACTGATGAACATTTTGTTATGACACTATGAAGCAATGTTGGTTAGAATTAAATAATAAGTCAACTGACCAAAGATCAGGGTCACTGGGTCAATGGTCAATGTCATTTGGGTCCTAAGGTCAAAGACAAAGTGGATCTCTGACTTTGACCCTGGCTCTTGATGGAGGAGGTATTTAAAGTGAAATAAAACATGTCAAAGCTAACAAATGAGTATTGCACAAGTATTTACATTTCTGTTAGCCTAGCAAATATGGAGGTGGAAGGAAACAAGACTCACATCATAGTATATGTTAAATGAATATTTTGCTATATGGGCAGATTGCTTCTTGATGATTATGGCGGATATATTGCCACAAGACAGGGCCCTTACTGACCTGTCAGTGTTCTAGTTCCTTATGTGGTTGAATGGTTTGTCCTTTCACGATCAACACATTATTTTTTGATAGTTTTATATATGTGTTAGTTCCTGACCTTGACCAAGGTAACAGTTGAAAGTACAACTAACCTTTATAACAAAGTAACAAATTGTCATGTTTATTGCCTGAATAGATAAAAATGTAAACATATTTAATATTATATAGGATCTAATAAAAACATTGCATACACAATTTATAAATTTTGTTTAACCCTTTCATCCCTAGGCAACTTTAGTAGACTCTACCATACATTTATATGGATGAGTCCATTATGGTCCACAGTGGTGAAACTTTGAAAGGGTTAAAATCAACAAGAAAGTAGCGGTTACATATATGCTAGTATTATAGACAGCCTACTCGAGGGATGGTCTTCATGATGTGAACAAATGAGTTATCTGAAATCTTAGATAAACGTCTGTTATAAAAATTCTGTTGATGTAAACTGGTCAAAATGTATCGGCACTGTCGCATTAACACTGTTGACTGACTCGGTTATCTCGCCAGCATGCACTGACAAAGGGTGTTCCTGGAATGTATCGCATCTAGTATCACAGAATAGTCCAATTGTCCATGGTATTGTCTCCTACATTGTATATGTATTAAAGCTATAGCGGGGAAGATTGAACATTGAAGACCACGTTTTCTTGACAGACGTTGTTAATTGAATAGCTCGATTGCATAATGGGATTCTGTGACCTATTCACGTTGTTTGGGCTTTTTTGTGTTTTCTTCTATATAGGATACCCATTACTGACCAACTTCAGCAATCTGAAGATTATTGTCAGAGGAGGTCCTTAGTTCGATAACAGTATCAGTTATTACTAAAATTTTGTGATTTTACAGCTGTCTACTGTTGGTGATACTTACCAATCTTAAAGTACTTGTAAGAACTTTATAATAACCTGTTTATATTTTTATCTGTTCTTAAACTTAGTTTTTATGGGTGTTTTTTTCAGGGCTCGTTCCGTTTGGGAGAGAGCATTGGACGTGGATCACAGAACTGTTACTGTGTGGCTTAAATATGCTGAAATGGAAATGAGGTAAGAAATGAGAAAGGAAGGACAACCTCTGGACATTAACTATTAATTTCAGTATGTGATCTTTGGATCTGAAATTACAAATAAGGCATGTATTAGTTTTTAGGTCACCTGAGACAAAGTCTCAAGTGACCTATTGCGATCGCCTTTTGTCCGTCGTCCGTCCGTAAACAATTTACATTTTTCGACTTCTTCTCCAAAACCCCTGAACCAATTTCAATGAAATTTTGCAGGGACCTTCCATGGACAAAGGTCAACAAAAATAGTTGCCGGTTTAGTCCTAAGCCCCCAGGGGCCTGAGGGGCGGGGCCAAAAAGGGTCAAATTGACTAAAATTTCAAAAA